>NC_040897.2:956857-984357 GCF_900634795.4 Betta splendens
GCCATGTTGTGGAGAGACAGGTTATTGGCCGGTAGTTGGATGGGACTGTACCCTTTGAGGGATCCTTCATTATCAGGATCGTTCGCCCTTCGGTTAGCCATTCAGGGTGAGTCCCATCCTTAGCAGCTGGTTCATTTGTGGTGCCAGGCGCTCATGGATTGCAGTAGTGAGCGTCTTTAGCCAGTAGGCGTGGATCATGTCAGGGCCAGGTGCGCCAGACACATATATATAGAGAGAGATAGAAGAGAGAGAGAGAGAGAGAGAGATAGAGAGATAGAAGAGAGAGAGAGAGAGAGAGAGAAGAGAGATAGAGAGATAGAGAGATAGAGAGAGAGAGGAGATAAGAGATAGGGGGGGGGGGTGGGGGGGGGGGGGTGTGGGGGTGGGTGGGGGGGGTGGGTAGGGGAAATATGGAAGAACAGAAGTGTATATAGAGGATAGAGAGTATATAGAGATAGATGAGATATATAGAGATATATACACACATAGATGTATTACATAGAGTGTATAGATATATATAGATATATATATATAGATATATATATATATATATATATATATATATATATATATAATATATATATATATATCGCAAGACTAGTCGCAAGACTTGTATACGGGTGGTCCCCGGTTCGAATCCCCGTTAGGGCGAATAGGCATCCAGTGTGGGTCCTTGGGCAAGACCCTTCAAGCTACCGCCTACCTCATATCATGAGAGACAATGAACCACATGAGATACCGGCTCAGACGTCGCCCGGTCTAACAAGGTCTGCGTCAGGTGTTGGGGAACCAGAGCACCTTGACGAGAAGTGGGCTACTGGAACAAGAAAGAAATGGCTGAGATGCGAGAACAAGGCTCTGTTGGAATGCTACTACTCAAGTAACCCTAGTCAGAGGCGCAAAGAATGTGCGGTGAATGGGAACGGAGAAACCCACATTCATGACGGCGAAGCAGCTAGAGCTCAGTGTTCCAACATCCACAAACGGCAACTGCTATCACAACTTGAGATTGACGAGATACAACACAAATGCTACGGCAAGGGGGAGCCAGGACGCCAGGTCAGAGGGGAGGTTTCACCATCTCCCCAACCGGAAATTGGGTACGAAGCCCCAATAAGCACAGATACGCTGAGCGAGGCAGCGACTGACCTGAAAAATAAGATCATGGCGAGATTGAACAGGCAACCCCGAACCCCACTACAACGGCTAAGTGAAGTACCATCAGAAAGACTCATGGAAGATGTGAATGCAGCATTGAGAGCGATCCCTACCACAACAATCACAGGAAACCAATGAGCTGGTATACGCTTCCGCATCAGTGATCCTAGAGGTGCTTGGCTATAAGAGCAACCATGGGAGCCATGAGAAACAATACCCACCATGGAAACGAAGGTTGGAGGCAAAAATCAAGGCAGCTCGGAGGGAAGTGAGCCAAATGACAGAGGCCCAGAGAGGTGCAATGAAAAGACCGATGCCCAAGAGGTACAGCCAGATGCCCATACCTGAAGCACTCGAAACTGCCAAGCAAAGGCTACAAGCCTTGGCCAGCCGCCTAAAGAGATACACCAGAGACAACGAAGCCAGACGAATAAACCGGCTGTTCGCAACACAACCTGTGAAAGTGTACTCTCAATGGCAGGGTAATAACAGCAGAGAAGACCCACCAAGGCTGGAAACTGAACAGTACTGGAAAGGGATATGGGAAAGGGAGGTGTCACACAACAGTGATGCACAGGGCTGGTGGATCTGAGGGAAGACCACAGTAACCTCCCTGAACAGAACCCAGTGACTATCACAGTGGCAGACATCCAACATAGAGTCTCAGGTATGAAAAACTGGACAGCACCTGGCCCTGACATGATCCACGCCTACTGGCTAAAGAAGCTCACTGCAATCCATGAGCGCCTGGCAGCACAAATGAACCAGCTGCTAAGGGATGGGACTCACCCTGAATGGCTAACCGAAGGGCGAACGATCCTGATAATGAAGGATCCCTCAAAGGGTACAGTCCCATCCAACTACCGGCCATAACCTGTCTCTCCACAACATGGAAGCTCATGTCAGGCATCATCGCAGCTAAGATAAGTGGGCACATGAGTCAATACATGAGCGAAGCACAGAAGGGCATTGGTAAGGATACCAGAGGAGCCAAACACCAACTCCTGGTAGACAGAACAGTCGCCCAAGACTGCAGAATGCGACACACCAACCTGTGCACAGCCTGGATCGACTACAAGAAAGCCTATGACTCAATGCCACACACATGGATCACTGAATGCTTGGAGCTGTACAACATCAACAGAACTCTAAGGGCCTTCATTGCAAACTCGATGAGGTTGTGGAGAACCACCCTTGAAGCCAATGGGAAGCCACTTGCCCAAGTATCCATCAAATGTGGCATATACCAAGGAGATGCACTGTCCCCACTGCTGTTCTGCATAGGTCTGAACCCCCTCAGCCAAATAATAAACAAGACTGGCTACGGATACCGACTCCGGAACGGGGCCACCATAAGTCACCTCCTCTACATGGATGACATCAAGCTGTACGCCAAGAGTGAGCGAGACATCGACTCGCTGATCCACACCACCAGGATCTACAGCTCGGATATCGGGATGTCATTCGGACTCGAGAAATGTGGGAGGATGGTGACAAAGAGAGGCAAGGTAATCCACACAGAAGGGGTCTCACTCCCAGAAGGAACAATAGCAGACATTGAGGACAATTACAAGTACCTTGGAATACCACAGGCAAACGGCAACCTTGAACAGGCAACAAGGAATGCGGCAACAGCCAAATACCTCCAACGAGTAAGGCAAGTCCTAAGAAGCCAGCTCAATGGCAAGAACAAATCCCGGGCAATAAACAGCTACGCTCTGCCAGTGATCAGATACCCTGCAGGAATAATAAGGTGGCCAAAGGAAGAGATACAGACCACAGATGTTAAGACACGAAAGCTCCTCACCATGCACGGAGGGTTCCACCCCAAATCCAGCACCCTGAGACTGTACGCTAGCCGCAAGGAAGGAGGCCGAGGACTAGTGAGCGTGAGAGCCACTATCCAGGATGAAACATCCAAGATCCATAAGTACATCAGGATAAGGCCCCGACAGATGACGTGCTGAGTGAATGTCTCAGGCAGTGGAGAACAGAGGATGAGATGCTGGAAGAGGGACCATCATGGGAGGACAAGCCCTTGCACGGGATGTACCACCGGAACATAACTGAAGTGGCTGATCTCAACAAATCCTACCAATGGCTTGAAAGAGCTGGGCTGAAGGACAGCAGAGGCACTCATCCTGGCTGCACAGGAGCAGGCCCTGAGCACCAGAGCCATAGAGGCCCAGATCTACCACACCAGACAAGACCCAAGGTGTAGACTGTGCAAAGAGGCCCCAGAGACGGTCCAGCACATAACTGCAGGGTGTAAGATGCTGGCAGGCAAAGCATACATGGAACGCCATAACCAAGTGGCTGGCTTAGTATACAGGAACATCTGCGCGGAGTATGGACTGGAAACCCCAAGGTCAAAGTGGGAAACACCTCCCAAGGTGGTAGAGAACGAGCGAGCCAAGATCCTGTGGGACTTCCAGATCCAGACTGACAGAATGGTAATGGCGAACCAACCAGACATTGTGGTGGTGGATAAAGAGCAGAGGAAAGCCGTAGTGGTGGATGTGGCAATACCAAGCGATGGCAACATCAGGAAAAAGGAACATGAGAAACTAGAGAAATACCAAGGGCTCAGAGAAGAACTGGAGAAGGCTTGGAAGGTGAAGGCCACAGTGGTGCCTGTGGTGATCGGAGCACTAGGGGCTGTGACCCCCAAACTGGAGGAGTGGCTACGACAGATCCCTGGAAAAACATCCGAAATCTCAGTCCAGAAAAGTGCAGTCCTAGGAACAGCAAAGATACTGCGCAGAACCCTCAAGCTCCCTGGCCTCTGGTAGAGGACCCGAGCTTGGAAAGTGGATGAGACCACCCGCGGAGGGTGAGAATAGAGTGTGTATATATATATATATATATCAGTATTATAGTCATCGTCCATGTCCATGTACTGAATGTGTTCACTAATGAACAATTATCCTTAATTAGCAGCTGTCGGCCTTTGTGCCTCTCTTCCTCCTGGTTTTCCTAATGCTCCCAACACTGTGTCCTACAGCATTTAACATGAAACTGTGATCCTGTCAGCCCTCCATCAGCCTATTGATTTGTCCATCGACCACAATAAAATAACCGCATGCCAATTTTTTCTGTTTCCACCCACACTTTCCTCATCCGCAGTCTTGTCCTTTAGCTCTAAGTAGTTTTGTCAGGGCGGGTAAATAATCCATTCTAAACTTTATTTCACCACGCCTAGAAATATGGTTTATTTGGAGTCAGGTATAAAGTGCCGGTGGTGTTCAGAAAGACTGATGAAGGAGGGTGGTGCCGTGTTACAGATACTTACTGTAAAAGTGATCCTTTTTAGGGCTCAGTGAAAACACAGCTTGATATTCACAAATGCTGTAAGGTTGTTTTCATCTTTGCCTTCATCCTTCTTATTTTGACTTTGTATAAAACTATTGTACAACAATGTTTTTCTTCAACACATGGACGAGCAGTAACTGGATTAGACGTCCCAAATAAATAAAACATTAATATTATACAAAATCCACATTTTTCCGCTTCTGGACACAAACTATGGTAGCGTTTCCTCCCCTTCTTGCATCGCTTGCTCGCCCCCATTGAGGCTCACTTGCTTCAGCGAACCATGAGTGGAACACCATGGCAAAGCAAAAACACTGCTTGGTTGATGGATGCAACAATCGACAAAATCTCTCCACCACCAATTCAAGACAAGAGGACAAAGTGGATCACTGTTATTTTCAATCAACCAGCGCTTGCAAAGAAACTTTGTTTTCTATGCGAAGGAGGTGAAACAGAATGAGGGTGCATTTAAGGAATCTGACCACGGCTGAATCTAAAGGACAGATCCGCTCCGACGGTTACTTACTTTTTAATTAACAGAGTAGATTCGTCACAAAGACCACAGGTGGCTTATATGCAGTTACTCATTGAACCACTGTATTCATAAAGAAATCACTGGTGGTACTGGTTCCCACTTCACAAACAACCAGTTTAAAAAGAACTTACATAAACTAATAGAAAACCTGTCCTCCAAACAGACAAATGACACCTTTAATAAAAAGGTAGGCTTAAGAAGAAAAAATTCCTTACATTTTTTATTAGATATATGTATCAAAAACATTGCAATGATCCCTGATTCTCTGGCCTTATGTCATGTAAATGTGTTTTCTGAGAAAACCTAGGCCACAGGCGTGAGGATTATTGCATATTACGCCATGTTTAATGATCACGCTGTGTGCTCACATCGTGCTGGACACAGCTCGCTCCACATCATGACTGGTTACGAAAGTGACTTTGTTCATGGCCACTTGAACGACACATTAAACAAAAGATCATTGGGACTGAGCTCCCTTCCTCAAACATCTGTACCGAGCCAGAGTCCAGAAACTGGGCTGTCAGTACACTGTTGACCCCACACACTCTGTTTAAACCCCTCCCCTCTGGCACGCGTCACAGAGCTCTGACCACCACAACCACCCAGACACATTGTCAGCTTCTTCCCCCAGGTCGAACTCGCCAATCACAGAACAATGAGTCAGTGCAATACCCATGAATGTGCAATAACTGAGAATGTGATAAACAGTAAATAATAAAAATACATATGTTAATATTACTTAGTAGAGAATACGAACATCAAATCATATTCCTTGTTTTTCCTGTACTAAATTGGGGAAAGCCGATTTTGACTCTGATTCTAATTGTTATGTATTCATATTTTTGCATTTTCGTTTTAATTTTGTCACTATGAGTATATTGTGTGAACTTATTACCATGTACTGATTTAAAAGAGCTTCATTCCCACCCATCACTTTTGTTCAGTTTGTGTCAGGCTAACTGGGTGCTACTACTCTAGACCCACTGTATATCTTCACTATACCTAGCTCTTTTTGTTCAGAAAGTGCCTCTATCACTGTCTGACCCCAGGCAGAGATATGCTGTACCATGCTATACGCTGTACCTGCCTTCATTTAGATGGTAATATAGTGCTATGGAGTCTGAGTCTGATGAAACCTGCATTTTGTTATTCTTAATACATTCAGTTACGTCAATACTTGGCACCAAAAGTATGAAGTCACCAATTCATAATTTTCGAAAGGGTCTATAGGTTTCTATTGGGCCATGATTATTTCAGGCAAAATTCCAATTTTTGTTTCGGTGCTAGTAAAATTACAAGAGCGTGTTTTTCTATTTTGATACCGATCATATTGGATAATGTAGTTCTGCTTTAAGTAACTAAACCTTCTCCTTTTCGTAACTACTGTATTTGCAGTTTCATCTTAATCGTGACTGACTCGTGTTTTCTGTGATTATTTGCATGCTGGCTGCTTTTCAGAGAGAATATGTGGGATGGTCTGGATTTTTTGGCACAGCTTCGATGGTCGACATCTGGGAGCTTTATACTTCACATGTGTTCACACTTGATGCCTCACTGTGCTCCAAGCGAGTTATGAGAGAGCTGATATCGAGAAAAGACGTGAGGGGCAGTCTACAGGGTTTCAACACACATTCTGAAATGCCAGCTGACATAACCTTTGAAAAAATGTTGCATGAAGCCAGCGTAGATGGACTTTTCCTCAAATGTTCTGACCAAGATTCAAGATCTACTTGAATTATGTGATGTTTGCCCAAAAAAGAAAAAGTTGTTGGATTTCATACGATTCAAAGTAAATATGGAATTTTACAATAAATAATGTAATAAAATTGTTTTGGCCCTTTGAGGTTTCCTAAACTTACAAATCAATATTACATTTGCATAAAAACTGGCATCAGTCCCCTTTACATTCAGCCCCACAAGCTGTTTAAGGGTTCAGAACGAAAGTGAATTAATTAAATCAGAAAACTTCGACATACATTTGTCCTGTTTGAGGCATCTCAAAATCAATTTCACTCTGATTATAAAATGTTGACGTACTTCCTTGTCGATGCACCGTCGATGCATTTATTCCATTACGTTTGCTTGGACAATACTGAACCTTTTTCTCCACTGTGTTTTTTTAGCAGTAGTTAAAGGCCAAATTGACACATCACACTGTGTGACAAGTCATCATGGGGATGAGAGGAAATATCCTAATTCCATAATGTGATACTTGGCCAAAGACACGATGAGCATGTAAAACGTTGGCAAAGACAGAGTCAGAGGAGGCTTTAAAACGTAACACGTCATTTCCAATTATGTGACTGACGCTGCTGGAAACAGATTTTTCCCATGGTGTCATGCTGTGCCTTGTGCATGCGCTACGCTGAGACCACCCCATATCCAAACTGATTATTTCCCCCATGTGATACCATGTCTGACAGGGAGCGTCTTCTGTTCTGTGCTAAGTTACAAACTCAGACATTGTCCAGAGTGTGAAAGCGCATTAAACGTCCGCTTGATCATTTGTTGAGTCTCATGCTGTCAGCACCATGACACACAGAGCACACATGGCTGTCTCTCCTCTTTGCCCTCTCATCCTCATGAGGAATCCAAGAGCTTCGTCTCCATACAGTCGAGTCACAGTTGAGTCCAGCCATGGACATGGATCCTCCTTTCATGGAACGCAGAGAAAAGTAGTCTTCACAATGAAAAGCAGGTTCAGACAGAGTGGACGGACAGATGGACAGATAGATTCATTTGCATTTCATGGCCTGGTGGCTCAATGTGTAGGTACGTTTGGAAATCAGAAGGTTGGTGGTTTGAAGCCAGTTAATTCCCACCCAGGTGTGTCTTTGAGCAAGACATTTTCACACTAGCTCCCCGAGCGCCGTAATGTGTGGCTGCTGCTGCTGCTGCCACTAATGAGGGTATGGGTCAAATCAAATATATCTCATCTCTTGGTGCTGAAGGCAGGGGTTGAACCAGGGACCTGTTGAGTGACGTACTGTACCATCATGATGATGATGGGCAGGTGTGCAGACATTTCCTCAAAGCCCCCGCCCTCACTCCTACTCGAAACATAAGACTGCATATTGTTGCACAATTTTCTCATTTAGAGCTTCATAAATTTTGGTATATTTATTGTTGTCAAGTGTTTTTTTATTGTTCTGTAGTCAATTCATCAAGAGCCAATGTCGCGTTGCACTGATAGGAGCCGTGGAGGCTAATGTTCAGCCTGGTTCCCCGTCTCTGTGTGTCTGCCTCATACAAGTGACAGCAGCATCCTCACTCTGCCCAACAGGATAAACTGTCCTCTTCTGTTGTGTGCCATCCTCTTCTGTTCGGGCTTTTGCTCAAATGACAGGATCACTATCACTGGGGACACATACTTCCGCTGGGGAATATTTGCATGTCAGCCAGCCTGTCTGCCTCCTTTTCCATCTCAATTTGTCATCATTTCATTTTTTTTTCTTCCTTGCTGCCTTTTTGTTTTTTATTCAACACGGGGGAGTCCTCTTTTCTTCTCTGATTCTGTCACTGAACAATGGATGAAAGAAAAGCCTCAAATTTTAAAATAACAAAGCTGAAACGTTGTCTTAATGTTGTGTTTAATGTCCAGTGCACAACACGGCACTAGAACCTTCTTCCCTCTTCTGGGAACATTTTTAGTGGCTTTATTTTACTTACTATAATTATTGTTTTATTTATTTATTTATTTTTTAATCTACTTGGCCACAACAAGGCAGCACGTGGTGTGTGGGTAGCACTGTCGCCTCACAGCAAGAAGGTTCTGGGTTCCAGTCCCGGAGGCAGCCTTGGTGCCTTTCTGTGTGGAGTTTGCACGTTCTCCCCGTGTTTGCGTGGGTTCTCTCTGGGTTCTTCCTCCCTCAATCCAAAACATGCATTAGGTTGATTGGATTCTCTCCATTGCCGTTTCATCATTGTGAGTGTGGTGTGTGTGTGAATGGTTGTCTGTCTATGTGTTGCCCTGCGATGGACTGGCGACCTGTCCAGGGTGTACCCTGCCTCTTGCCCATAGCCAGCTGGGTTAGGCTCCAGCACCCCCGTGACCCCGCACTAGGGAATAAGCGAAGTATAATGGCCACAACAATGGCACATTTATTAGGTTTTCTCCAGATTAATCTTAATATACTGGAAAACCTAAAAATGTAGTAATCTGAGTCAAAATGCCAGGAATAATATGGACTTGCATCTCATTCCCACACTAATATTCTCAAACAGGTTGCTTGGGGCTCTGCTCATCTGCTGAGTGAGGGATAAGCAAGTATTTAACAAGGTTCTCAGTGATAAATGTTCAACGTGTTCCTGTTGTAATGTATTGGATGTATTTTGTGTGTGTGTAATTCACTCTGATCCAAGATTAATTTCTCATCAGGGAGACAATAAAAGTTAACCTTAACCCATAGGGTTGAGGGGAGGCACGGTTGAAGTCATGCTATTAATAGAAGTGCTCGTACGATTCATCTGAACATTTGGTTGGCTGGAGGCCGAACTCGTTGCCGTCGAGGGTCAGAGAGCGGCTAGTTGTGAATAAGCTGACAAAGTAAATGTCTGCTGAACATTAGTGACTTTCAAATGCGCACGCTCTTGTTACTGTACTTGGTCAGCGATAATAAGTGGGTGATACATAAAGCGAGTCATGCAAAGCAAGATGCGGGATAAATAATTGAGCGGCTGAGCAGTGGCGTGAGGAATGCGCTGTCCGTGGTGCTGATGCGGTTGCAGAGCTCTGATTGGGTCTCTGTACGTCTGTCTCCCCTTGCCGGCGTCTCTAAACATGAATCATTCCTCTGGATACGTTTGTAATGATGTAATTTGAAAGTAATGTCAAACCGAGAAATCTCCACGTTATTGATGACGGTGCCGAACGACCTGCAGGTAACGCAAACGCAAGTTTGCTCGTACTCACACGCGCGCTCGCCAGTTGAAATCACCAATTCTACCTCATTAATTCCAACAGTCTGACTTTCTAAACATCATAAATCACTTCAGTACTAACAGCTCAACCTCTTCCCCTCCTACTTTCTCTCAACCCTATCTTCTCTCCATCTCCGCCTCTTTGTCATCTATTCCCTCTTCAATCCCCCCCCCCCCCCCCCGGTTTCGTTGGGAGGTCCAGAAAAGTTTGCCGTGTGCAGTCTAAATAGCGCTCTGATGAATTGGCTGTCTTCCACAGACCTGAAGATTAGCCCAAGGGCAAACCCACTCCTGTTTCCTGGGTGCCGCGCAGAAGATGAATAACTGTTTATTAACCCAATGCAGAGTGACTTCTTCCCCACCTCATTATGGGGGGGGGGCATACAAGCGTTCCAGGCTGGCCAACAAAGCACTTTCCCTGTGTCTCCCTGTCTCTGTCACTCCCCGTGTCTCCCTGTTCTCCTCTTGCCTTCTCCGGCAGATAAACCAGCCGCCTGATGTAATGTGACAGTGTGCGTTCGGCTCTTGTTTGCTCCCTGACAAGTCAGGAAATTGGCTTTTCATCTTACAAACGTGACTGCACTCTCTGCATTAGAGGACGTTCATCTTACTATGAGGAGCTGAGGGTAATTTGAAATTTATGCTCCTATTTTAGGGCAACGTGTCAGAGGCCGGATTCTTAGAGGTGTTCCTGTTTTGCTGTTTGTAGCAGATGTGCATATTGTACACATGTAGTCACAATTTTTTTTAAACTATCACACATGCAGACATATTTACTTAACTCCGTACACTGAATTAGGTCAATATTTGGAGTTTCTCTAGTAGCTACTAACTTTTTTCAGGAGTCTTTGATTTTGATTTTGACAAAGTCAAAAGGGCTAATGATGTAAGGGGACATGATTACAACTGACATTTTATGTATGTATTTAACCTTTTTGTAACCATTACAATCAAAAATATAGTAATTAAGTAGCAGTACAGTAGTAGCTGTATAGTATAAAATATAAAAGTATTTTACCTGATCAAATATAATACAAATACATTTTTTTTTTAAGTGTGGTGTGAATGTTATTTCCCTCTACATGTAGTGTTATTTCCTCAAGTGAGAGCTTCTGTCTGTGTTTAGATTGAAGAGTGATAACTGTTGGCAATCGGTTGATTCCAACACTGCATCAGAGATGGTTGGTAGATTTTCATTTTGACCTCAGTAGACGTTAAACACTTTACTGAAGATCTGGAAAAGCACTAGAATGCACGTGTGGATATTTGCAAATGGAATCTTTAGGAATGTTTTGTTACATTTTCTGTTTCAAATCACACGAGTGGCCCTGTAACGAATAAATATAAGTAATAAAATGACAACTAGTTGTGTAAGTCACTTCTAAAACAAACAAAAGATGTTTAAAAAAGCCTCACCATAGAACATGCAGACACTGCGAACTATTGCACATATTTCATTTTTGTAAATTTGGATTAAAAGAATCCCAGGATTTCTGAAGTACAGCTAATTAAATTTTGCTGTGCTTTCAGTTCCCACCACTCCAAAAATCCAATGAAACTGCATCATAATGAACCTTGCTGGTGTGAAGGTCGCCGGTGCCTGCCATGAAGGCATACTGACTGACTGATAGAAGGCTGAAGCAGGAAGTGTCACAGGCATTGCTGACTCATGTACTGGATAGTGGGAGTCTCCTGACACAATGGCCAGTGGAAAAAAGATCCTGACAAACTCTGATCAACTTCTCTAAGGTTGATGAAGACTCTCAGTTGATGTATGTTACTGAATAGTGCTTCCCATCAATAAGATTCAACCTTAAATGCTATAGGCTATGGGCATGTTTAAGCTGAACAGTGGATAAACTCTTTTTAACTGAAGGTACAGTATTAAGGCTTATGACCGACCTGGGTGCTTATAAGAACATGGAAATTGTGACCATTGCTACTTAATGGTTCTCAGCTGGGGAAGGATCATTGTGTTGAAGAGGTTCACTGCTTCTGACTGGGAGAAGTCCTTGTATCCTGTTTTCTGAGCTAGAAACCTTGGTCCAGGTGGAGCTGGACCACCAAGGCAGAGGTATGTTTGTGTTTACTTACTTATCCTGACTTGTCACAAACAACTGAAAATAAATGGATGGAGATTCCAGCGCGTGTACTTTAAGAATCCTTGCTTTGCGTTAAGAGGGTACTTCTTCAGTCAGTTTATCTCTGGTGCCACACGACCTCTCTCCCTTTTCTGCTTCAGTTGCAGTACTTCCTTCCTGTCAGCTGATACCCAGGCCTGCTTTGTGTTGGCTGGTGACACATACAGCTACGCCACACACCAACACACACACACACACACACACAATGTTTGAAACAAGGAAAAGAGCCGCATGTAGATAAACCACTTTGTTTTTACTTAGGCAAGCGGAGCACAGATGAAATGCCTGAAAGTAAACATACAAGGTTTGAATGACTTTCAGTGGCAAATTATGAAAGTAAAAGTGAAATCATAGCGAGTGTGCAGAGAAACACTATTTGCCGTGGCACCGTACTGTAACGCACACTTAAGTATAGGCATGTATATATATTTATAAAAAAGAAAAGTGTTGCATTGACCTGAGAATAAACCAAATGTTTTGAAAAACAAGTTCAGAAGCTTTTTGTCTAATTAGAGTTTGGAGAATTTTACAGCATGTAGTAGTGGTGGGCACCGTGGAGAGTGACTTTGCGTTCACAACAACAACTTAAAACAAGTAATTGCAAAAAGATGCATGAAAAAGTTAGGTTACCACATCTTCGGGAGAATGTGCCTGTTGTTCTGCTGGGGAGGGATAACTGAAATAGAAAAAGGCGTTGGGCCTTGAGCTGGGGGGAAAACAAACACACAAACTAAATGTGCTTCTTATCTAACATTGATTCTCCATATAAGGCATGAGTTTGTGTTGTTAGAAACATTTTATCTTTTTTTTTTTGGTCTTTGCAGTTGTTTTGTCTAAAAAGCAATGTGCACTTGTCCACACCCGGGGTTAGATGGAGCGTTATTTACAGCGCCGTATCTGCGGAATCTTTGTCTTAACCACAATCCAAAACATAACTAAACACTGAGGATATTTTTGCCAGTTGCTTCGCCAATGTATTCGCCATATTTCGGTACAGACACACCACCAAGAACAAGAATGTCACTAACGGGCTTCTTACTCAGATGTCAAGCATATACTTACATGTTTGCAAATGCCAGAGAAAATTGAAGGCAGGGAATTAAAAAGAAATATTCAAAAACCTTGAGAGGGATTATCAAACGTTAAACTGTTGAGCATAACATAACGACTCATTCACCACGTACATTATTATCCCATGTCCCCCTCCGTTGTTATATTGTTTTGTAACTAAAGAAAATAAGGGTTAGAAAAGGACAAATCCTCCTCCAATAATTTTGAAGACCCTCTTTAAAGTTTCTCTTTACATATCAAAATTGCCTCCGTGTCTTCAAGGCCTAAGTACAGTATATCTAATGACATCTGTTCTCTGAGGTTCCAATTAAACCTGTTCGAGTCTCTTAGCTTCGACCAGCTGTACATTTTTGCCAAAAGCAGGCAGTAATATCAAAAGTAAGCCTCCAGGCCGGTACGGTAGCTCCTTTAAAACAGAGTCCAAGTATAAGCGCTTCCCCAGTAAGATTTTACTTCCCCTTAAAGGACTCTGGCAGCACTTTGTGTCAAAGATGAGTCCCCAGAAATCCAGCTATCCAAACATTTTAGTAGTCAATCTACAGACTTGGTTGTTGTGATAATCCAGGCGTTTTGGCTCTGGTGAGTTCAGGCCTGTCTCTGGATCGGAGCCTCCGCCGTCCTTGTGTGGCGTGACTGCTGAACCCGATCTGCGTGCCGGGCCAGCTAGCTGCACAGCTGCGCCAGCTCCGGCTCAGGACTAGCATTGGGTAGCTTGGAGTTGAAGAGCTGCAAGGAGTCTTTGATGCGGGCCACCTCTCCAGCCGACAGCTTGAGCCGGTGGCGCAGCAGACACGAGAACAGATCCAGAGGCTGCGGCGCCGGAGGGGACAGGCGGTTAATCCTGTCCCTCATCTCCAGCAGCATCATGAAGGCAGCGTCCTGCGTTCCCTGCGTGTAGGGGTAGTCCAGCTGGAGAATCAGATCCTTAATGCCCTCTGGGTCAAAGTGCATGCTGTAGCCAAACACCTTCAGCGTGTTGATCTTCATATACCCCAAGGTTGGATGTCTGGTCGTCCATGTCCAGCGGTTCATAGAAGAGGGTTTCGTTTACCGTCGGATCGTCTGTCATAATGCGGCTTCGCAGGTAGATGTGCACCGTTTCAAAGAAGGACTTCCACTTGTTGCCCAGAGACAGCGTCCAGTTGTAACACTGCGCCGTGACTACGGCGTCCAGTCGAGTTCTCTCCCAGTCAGAGAAGTCCGGCTGGTTCACGGGCATGAAACCAGCTCTCTGAGTGGCTACCGCCAAAGGGTTCACGTAAATGGCAGGTACGGGCTCCAGGGTTGAATTCTTGGTTAGGCAAATCTGAAAAGAAATGCCCATCAGCATGTGGATGAGGTTGGACTTGTTCTTGTTACTCTTGAAGCGTCAGCAGCATTCGCTTCCTCCATGCTGGATTGAACCAACTTCCCAGGGCGGACGTCATTGCTGATGTAGATGGCATGAACTTCTATTCTGCTGTCCAGTCGCTGAAGCAGGTACTTAGCCTAAGAACAAAAAGCAGATTAGGACATAATTATATATTACTGTATATTTCCAATTTATCACGTAATAGAAATTCAGATAAACCTCAGCATCAGGCATGTCCAGGTCAAAATTCAGATAGTGGTCCAAGGATGCAGCGATGCTTGGTCTGCAGGCACCGAGATGCAGCAGGTTGCCGTGGTGACAGGCTCCACAGCGAGTTGCATTGTCTGTGGCGCAGGTTGAGCAGGATGTGGAGGAAGTGCCCACGACACAGGGAATGGCCCCCTGGCAGGTGGGCTGCTCCACCGGGCAACTGCAGGTTTTCACCTCCTCAGCGAAGGAGCCCAGCACCCCGTGCTCATTACAGTAGAGGAGAGACTGGGCCCTGTTCAGCCAAAAGCCAACGGACCTGCCCAGGGAAAGGAGGAAAGGCAATACTGAATGCGTGTACTGTGCAAATACACACATGTGAGCTTTAAGCTCACTACAATAATTGTGATATTTATATTTCTATTTCTTTCATCATTTTTTAGTCTCTGTTTTTACTTTTATGTTAACAGTGAAGGTAATAAAGCTCATAAACACATCACACGATACCTACCACCTTTTAAATATCAAAGCGGTAAAATTATTGCAGTTCTAATTTAAATCTCAGAGAACTGCCAAAATAATGAGGTTAACACAGAGATGCAATCAAAGTGATTTGGCTTAATCTGGAAAACGAAGCAAAGATAACGTTCCTGATGAGCTAATGAGTATCCAGGTGCCACAGACAGCCTCACAGGAACTGAAATGAAGTGATTTGCAAGAATTATTAAGAACAAAAAAGAGGAATCAACTTGGAAGTGACACTTGGTGGACGAACAGAAAAGCTGCAGGAGGAAATCGAACAAGGTTCATTGATAAACTACAATGAAGTTCCAAAGTACCTGAGACTCTGTGACCTTGAAAAACAAAATTAAAAAGTAAAAAATCCGGCACAAATATATTTGTCAAACATATTGTGATCGCACTGCAGGTGGAAATAAGATGTCAAGGAATAAGAAAGGAGTGGATGCGGAAGCACAGCGAGTCACAGCTGTTGCCTCCAGAGAGATTAGAAGAGATCCAAGTACCAGCGGGTGATCGGTTGTATGAGGTTGGTTGAGTGGAGATCGGAGCCAAAACAGAGGTGAGACGTTGCCTTGAAGGAATCAGAACCTGGACGAGGTTTTTCAGGAAGAGCGACACCTGCTCATCTCTCATATGAGACATGAGTTACAGTACATTTGTCCACTTGTCTTTCATCTGATGACAATATTAGTATTTACTGTAGTTTTGTTTCAGGACTAATAGTGCTGTAAATAACTCTGCAGAGATATTGAGAGTTTGTAGAATGGTGTTGTATGAGTGCAGAACAGAAAAGCTCACACACATGGTGGAGACTTACACAGCACAGACTAATTCTGACTGAAAATTGCCTGTGAGGAGAATCTGTCTCCAGGCTAAGTTCACAACTTCACAAACACCATTGCGCAGGTCCTCCGCCCACAGGCCTGAGTGTGTGGACAGAGGAAAATGATGCTAAAACAAATGGAGCCTCCGTGGCCAATAACTCGCCTCTGCAGATACGAAACTGGTTAAGACTCTGAGTGACAGAACGAGAGCGAAGCCATAAAACCGAAGCAGAGCCTGAGAAGGGACGCGTGGAGGCGTCGGAAGGACAGAGCACTGACATTGAACTGAATGTGAACTTTAAAAGGCGAATGCAACGCTGTCTGTCCAGCAAACGACTTGATTATCGCATGGCACAAAACAGCATGGTTTAACCTGTACAGCGCCCTCAACCCAGAGCAAGGCCCGTTTCCTTCTATTAACAAACCCGCCGTCACGTCTTCCTTCCAAATGCTGGACATTTAGTTATTTAGGAATAATTCCACAGGGAATCGCTGCCCTCTGGAAACACACGGAGGAGGATTGAGACTAAAGAGAAATAAGCATCAGTCTCATATAAAGGAAACGACTGCAACGAGGCCACATTAAAGGGGCTGTTGTGTCCTCACTGGATGCTGAGTGGTACAAATGATCTTCAACCATCACCCATGTTAAATCTTTTTCTAATGTTATTTCATATAGTTGTTGGACCTATTTTGTTCTATTTTCATTATTACTGTTACTTGAACAGACCAATACTTACCAATTACTAACTGCATTCCTATTACTGTAGTTTGAAGTACTGTATACTGGGTGCAAACTTACATGGATTCCACTTTAATTTGAACTACTGTAAGATAGTAATGCTACTAATTTTAAATTTGAAGACAAGGCCATTTCACAATGCAGGCATTGCTTGTGCTGACAGGAATGTGTGTTGGACCCACCTCTCTCGGGGCAGGCTGATGTGAGGCTGTTTGGGGCAGCGTTTACTCAGGGTGAACAGTTTCCTGATGATCTTCTGGGCTTTGCTCAGGACCAGGGGCCGTGCTGGACTCCAGCTGTGCGTAGCGCTTTCTGCAGGGAGAGGTCGGCCGACCAGAAGCCGGAGATCGTGGACACATTCAGGAACCGGTTCGTGGGCAGGCGTTTCAGGAAGGCTTTGAATTCATCTGGAGGGAGAAGAGGAAACGAAAAAGAGATCAACATAATTAGACGTTTTCAGGTATTTTATATAACTTTTTAGGCAACACAGGATTTGGTTCCTATTATAGCATGCATGATAACACTGTAAATACATCATGATGCCTGGGGAGCTGCATGAGTCCCAGCTGTCATCAGAGTAATAAAACATGAAATGAATTTCTGTTATAAAACTAACACCTGTGCTTCAAGCGGCAGTTACACACCTATAGGCTCATGTTCAGTGGAATCGGTCACAATCAGACATCCAGGATTGAACTATTTGGTTTCATACAGATGTGCATGTCGCAGCAAACAGTCGGTTCAAAATGTACATGAAGGTAAAAATCATATTGGTGACATAAACAGTGTCTCGTGAAATTTAGTGTTTCCTTTTTTATTGTTTCCAGTAACATGACGTGCACGAACCATTACGCCTTAGAATGATCCAAGGTTAAAAATATAAATAGTAATTATTAAATAATCATTTTAAAAAATACAAGCTTAACTTAGCTATAATGTTTGCCTACTCACATACTGGGGTTAAATGAATTATTTGTTACTTTTTATTTTAATATCCACCCTGGAACACAATGTAGGTTATGATCATCTTAGGAAAATGTTATTCCAGTCAAATTATCTAAAATTACCATAACTGTGTGTGGGTCCACCGCTGGACAGACACTCAAAACTCAAAAAAGGTGATTCTCTCCCAAAGCCAGTTAAGTGAGACGTTCTAGGACTGTTTCTGGAGAATCGTATTCTCGCTGTCGCTGGCAGTGATACAGCGAGGAAATCTGCAGCCAAGACGACCTGAGCCGAGCCCGACTGACGAGACTCCAGTCTATTACAGTGCTCAGTGATCCAGATGACACAGTCTGTCTCCCGCCCTCCCTGTTGACGTGTCTGCTGCTTTTTCCCGTGTGTGATTCTTCTCTTTTCAGGACGGGGGAGGTGTGGTGTGTGTGTGTGTGTGTGTGTGTGTGTGTGTGTGTGTGTGTGTGTGTGTGTGGTGTGTGTGTGTGTGTGTGTCCCTGCTGAGTTTTCTGTTGGCCACAGTTTCCTGCAGCCTCTCTTTCTCTTTCTGTGTACGTGCACAAGGTTTCTGTTATTATCGTATTTGCATGATTGGCCTTCGTGGCCTCTTATTACTCTTTGTTTCACTTCACCCCCACTGATCTTACAGTAGCATGGCACAAAAAACAACACAAAGTTAAATGCAAAGTTCCCTGTAGGACAGACATGAAGTCATTGACTTCACCACCATAGAGTTTAAACTTTGAACTGAATCAAAATTCATGCAAAGCTAAAGTCCGGTTACCAAATCGCACCTGAAATGAGGAGGTGGAAAAGCTGAAGGACCAAATAGACGCGCTATGACAATGAATGCTGATGCTAATATTGATATATAGTAAGTATCTACTGTATGTATTCTAAGTGTTTGCGCTGGACTCACTGGTGGCATCCGATTATCAGATTTCCTGCTCCAGTCGTCCTTAAAAGTTGTTAAACTACTGTAAATGATTTGTTGTCCAAAAAACATAGAAAAATATGGGCATCTGTCAGTAAACCAACACAGAGCACAATAAACATCATATTTTCATTTCTGTGAACCCTCCAGTGCCAGTCGTTTTCCACAGCTCTAGTTAAGGACACACGTTATGACCATTAGCCAGATCAATGCTCTCGATGCTCGCTCCTTCCTGACCTGCACCTCTCTCTCTCTCTCTCTCTCTCTCTCTGTCTCTCTCTCGCTCTCCTCTCTCTTTCTCGCTCTCTCTGTGCCCTCTCGCTCAGATCGCGCACACAGACACGCACACATCCTCTTTTATTCATCATCCACCCAGCTGCCTCTCAATATGCTTTTATGTGTGATTATGTTTTGCTCTCTCAATCTATCTTTAGTGCTTCCTAGCATCACTCCACCTCTCTCGCTGCCGCTCCCTCCTTCATCACATCCTCCATAGTAATCATTAGCGCTGCCATCACGCCGGAAGAATTTGTCTGTCTGTTTTTCTCCCTTTTCCTGACATTTATGACTCCGTGTCTATTATTTATGGACAATTTGGCTCGCTTGAGATCTATCGGTTAAGAAGACTGGAGGGGTGAGAGGGGGGATTATTTTCCATAATGGGTGACCACACAGCCCCGAAATTACCGTCTCTGGGCTGAGTAAGTGATTCATGACATCATCAAGCCGAGACAAAAGCTAAGTGAGTATCTGGCTGAGATGCGCTCATTACCTCCTTACAAGGGTAAGAGGATATTCAGAGCCAGGGACCATCCACCACAGTACAATGCGGTGGATGGAGGAGTCAAGCAGCTGTGTAGAGGCTCCTCAAACCAGAGTGCAGAGTGACAGCACGGGGGACGATGACAATCATTTAACCCTACGAGGGGCTTCTGTCCTTAAGGATTAAATGAAATCACTGTTTATAAGGTACACTCACATCTACTGTACAAAGCAGTAAACATGGGTAACAATTAAGAACTTTCAATACTGAAGGTTGACATCCATAGGCACCTCTCCACACTCACAAATCCCATTTCAGATCATACTGTACAAACACGGCCACAGTCTTACACCGATCACTGATGTGTGGCCTTCCCACGCTTTCAAACAGTTAATTAAATGGAAGCCAACAGAGTTCCAGCCTGAGAAGCTGGTGCCCTTTATTCACAGGTGAATGGCTTTGTGAGCCATGTTACACATCTAGACCCCCCCCCCCCAGAGTAAAATACCCCCAGTGCGAGCTTCTCTTTTAAAACCACAGCTTTACCAACATAAAGCAGTTCTTTTAACAGGTGAATGATCCCGAGGTCCAGAGTTTCAACATGAGCAAAACAACGCTATGGATGGTGGAATAGAGTAAAAAAATAAATCAATAATAACAGACCATGTGGTTTTCTTGTGCCCATTGAAAATGTATTTTATCCCATTGATTTTTTTCTTTACATTCTGACATTGGTCTGGAGAAAATCGTGTAAATCAAAGATTCAGAAAAGCACAGCGCGTTTGTAAATTGATTACTTGCAAGGCAGCAACACACACTCTGACACTGTTGAAGCAGGAAAACCAAAACCCTGTCATTCAGAAGAATAAATTCACTGCCAAGCGCGTGTTGAACAATTTGACTAGCAAATAGAAAACAGAAACTAATCTGACTAAGAAATGTAAATCACAGCTAAGTGGAAAAACGAATAACTTCCTTGAGGTCGTGACAGCTTTGCGACAACAACACTAACTATTCTGCCTTACACATAAACCTGTTTTTAAAGTTTGTGTACAGTATATTTATTGTCACTGTGTCTCTGGGACAATTGATGCGTTTATACCTATTGTCATATGTGTAGCAATGAACGTCTGTATCTGGAGCATCTTCCTTCCCTTCTGTGAAGTGAAGTCTATAAGTTTCATCCTGCTGAAGTTCCCCTCATCAAATCCCACATGAATACTTCAATAATCATCCTTCTTCCTCGGCTCTTTAAATCAGTTGCAAACACGACAGACAATATGGTTAGACTTGGGATGTCTCCAGGCGTGCGCAGGCGGCACTCGGCCTCTTCTGTTCCACAGTGACGCCAACTGGGAGAGACGGAGTGGAAAACACGGGCCCGGAGCTGTCGAGCGCCGCTGTCAAAAACCGCTCAAAGTGTCTGTGACACATTAAAGTCGCCATCGATCGCTCATCACGATCCGCCTCACGTAACGTTAGTATGCAGGACTTCATCTGCAGCGGAGAGGATGCCAGGGCTGTGCAGTGTGGGATGTGGAGGGTTGTCTGTTAGATGAAGCATTAGGGGTCCTGTTAAACGCTGAATAGAGTCGTCACCAATTAGCCCCAGACGCTAGGACGGCGCAACCAGGGGGAAATTCAGATCTTCCTTCCTCCTTTTCAGCCCGGCTTGACTTGAACTCAGTGGCTGTGATCACTCTGCTTTGTTGTCATTCATTTGTCATTGTATTTATTTCTCTGTTTGAAGTGGACTTTCACATTCAGAGAGGTTCTGTTGATGAACTCTTTAAGTTACTGACGTTACAGTTTAGAATAAGTGTGTATTGACTTACTGTTGCATTCCAAGAATCTGTACAAACCGACCTGCACCTCCCTCCTACTGTACCTCTGCCTCCGGGACCTGTTAATAACCATCGCTAACAGTTAACATCATACAAAATGAATACAAGTTGCACGGCGGCTGCCAAACCCAGCATCGTCAGAAAGCAAGGGCTGGTCTCTGAGCCACTCAGTCACTGAATACGTCCACCAATCTTTCCAATGGGCACTTAACACTCCCCCACCGCTAAATGAAAACACAATTATCAGTGGGAAAGCACCACTGCAGAGTAATACATCTCACCCCCATACAGCACCAAATCACTTCAAAGCTCCTATTTGGGTTATTAATGCTAATGTGAGAGACACAACTGGGCCTACAATTAACAAGTGTCCTACTTCCCATTTGTCCTTTTACTTCCCCCCAGCATCCGTCAGGAGGGTCGACGGTCAAACCAATCTCCAGAGCTGAGGTGGAGTCGAGGGATTCACACTGTTGGTTTTTAAACAAATGCTCAATACTGATGTGTTCTGTCCACATCACAAGCAGCAGTACACACACATGTACTGTATATATACTGTACAGTATATTCATAACACATCATCATTAGGAAGAAAGAAAGTAGATATTGGTCTGTCAGGGTGTTTCATAATATCTAGTAAAGTAACTTGCAATAAATTGTAACAATTACATTTATTTATAAAATTTTTGAACAATTAAAAACAGTTTTACAAAATTGTTTTAATGCAGAATCCATTAGCACATCATAGTGTTAGTTTGTTTCACTCCTCTGTTAAATCACCTTAGTTTTCAACGATTTCCTAAGTATCTGTTTTCCATCACTATTTCCATGTCGATTGTGTGGATGATGACACATGTGTGTTCACCTTAAATTTGGCTCTCAGCTGTGTAACCCAACAGTGATGTGATACTGTAGCCTGAATACTGTAGATGTGACACACACACAATTATCATGCTGCATCACACAGCCCGTAAAATGCCTTGCAACAAATGTCCTCAGGATTGTTGAGCAGAAAGTGGTGCTGTGATGATTTGAAGCTGAAGGATGTACAGTATACAGCATGTTTATCTGCAGTACAGTGATTTTACTGTAGCTACAGAATGAAAATAAATGAAAACAGTATGTCAAGCGTTGCTGCAGGCGAACTCTCAACGTCACCTTTTGCTACACACATAAACACAAAAAAACAACACTGGCATCAACGGGATGAATCTCAAGAGCGATTCTGCAAAAGCCTTATGTGACGTCGCACACAGACTCACAAATCCAAAATATGAGACATTTACATCACCAACACGTCCCCTGTTCCTTCTCAGAGCCATTGTGCAAGCGAGTGAACGGAATCAATTCTGTTTGGGAAACCAATATGAGAAAAGACACAACACGTCAGAGCCGTAATGATATCTGCGAGCAACTTATTGGACCCCTGTGGGCGATCGTAGCGCAAAAAATGGCTTCAGTGCGATACCTTCAACTTCCACCGAGTCGTAAAGATGATCAATCTCAACTACTAGCACGATTTTCCTTCTCCTTCAAGGTTGGTGAGGAGGCATAAAAGCCCACATCTGCCTGAGTTCTGAGGTATTATACAGTACAGTACGCTGAGAGACTAGGAAATAGAAAAATAGTTAAAGAGGAGGAGGTGTGAAAGCCAGAGAGAGGATTATAGCAGCCAGCGTGACGCCTTTGTGGGCTTAAAACCCGCTAACAGGATGATTATGGCTCTTTGTTGATTTGGATACGCGTTACTACAAATGTTACTGGCATTAAACCAAGCTGCATATATGCAGAGGGGTCTCGTCTCCAAAACCCAATTCACACCTAGTTTGGTGCCACTTGGGTCCTCGCTAGGATAATGAATGGGCACCTTCAGATATCCAAACTCACTCAGGTTCGTCTTATTTGGTTCACGATTCACTCGTTTGACGTTGAATAATTATTTTCGGTATCACAGGCTGTGTCAGTATCTGTTCCTTGGGTTGATTCAAGCAGTGGCTTTATGGCTTCTCCCGTTCTGAGAGAAAGTACGACCACGGTTCAGGTTAGAGCTTCGCTTCATACAGTCAGAGTGTGCAAAGGTCAATTGGGCAGATGTGAGCGTGAATGAAGGGGTCAAGTCCAACAGGAGCTAAAGTCAGAATCTAGAGGAAGAGCTGGGTGCTGTATGAGTGTCTAAATGATTCAGGTCCAAGAGTCCCACCTACTTAAAAAAATACAGTACAACTTAGCAAGTTTCCCTGTGCTGTAAAAACGTCAGCTAAACTACTTACAGTACGTGATTGTGTGATGTGATTCTAATAATTAACAGGTTTGATTAAGAATTTTCATTTAGTTGTCGTTCCCTCCTAAAGCTCCAGTTTTCCAGCTACAACATGTTTGTTTCTCTGCTACTTGTTTGGATGAGGCTGCTCTTCTATTCAGTATGTGTAGTAATATTATAGCAATAAAAAAATGGGTGTAGACATCAAATATGACTTGATGAATGATACTCAGTCAGTGAAGCCAAGAGCCGAAACAGGAATTCTGCCATTAACAGTTTGAATTCATGCAGCCAGAGGCCTGGGGAGAAAAATGCCTCACTTTGTTGCTATTTACTGTCTCTGTTCAGACCTGATGAAACTCATTTTCTGCTTCACACTCACGCAGTGACACGCAGGCCGACGCGGCTGGCGCCAAGTGGTTCTGTGCGGGCCGCCGAGAGGTTCTGTGCCGGGAGCCGGGCGGTTCTGTGATGGGAGCCGGGCGGTTCTGTGATGGGAGCCGGGCGGTTCTGTGATGGGAGCCGGGCGGTTCTGTGCCGGCCGCCGAGCGGTCCTGTGACTGTGCCAGGAGCCGAGCGGTTCTGTGACGGGAGCCGGGCGGTTCTGTGCCGGCTGTCGAGCGGTTCTGTGCGGGCCCCAGAAGCCGAGCGGTTCTGTGACGGGAGCCGGGCGGTTCTGTGACGGGAGCCGGGCGGTTCTGTGACGGGAGCCGAGCGGTTCTGTGACGGGAGCCGGGAGCCGAGCGGTTCTGTGCGGGCCCCAGAAGCCGAGCGGTTCTGTGCCGGCCGCCGAGCGGTTCTGTGCCGGCCGCCAAGCGGTTCTGTGACGGTGCCAGGAGCCGAGCGGTTCTGTGCCGGGAGCCAAGCGGTTCTGTGCCGGGAGCCGGGCGGTTCTGTGACAGGAGCCGGGCGGTTCTGTGCCGGGAGCCGGGCGGTTCTGTGACAGGAGCCGAGCGGTTCTGTGTCGGCCGCTGCCTCAGTGGATGCGGCTGAAGGTCGCTGAAGGACGTTTGACCAGAAGCTCAGTAAACATGGGTTCGCTGACTCCCTCCACACAACGTGATTGAAACATTGTCTGCAGATGTGACATTACATGACATTATAGCCTGCAGACGACACACTGGAGGCTGTTTGTGTGAACGATGCGGGGGAATCGCTGTCACACAGAGCTGGTCTGTGTCTGTGAGCAGAGATGGATCCTTCACATGCTTCTGTTCTGCCACTCAGCCTAAACGCACTGCTGGGCTACAGAGACACGGTGTGAGGGCGACATCTTTAATGCAAACTTGATCAGTAGCTCTTCTTTTCTCCCAGTGAACCAGGTGATTTAAATCTTATTGTTCGTAAGTTTAAACGTAGCCTAGCTTTGACCAAGTGAAACATTGGATGGAGGAGGTGGCAGCTGTAAAAAGGCTGCTAACTTGGCTTTAATTGGTGGCAACAAAAGACTTTGCTACTGTTCTTCACTATGTGACCGTCTTCCATCCGGCATCCACTTGCAGACTCTATTTGCTGCAATGACTTTGTACTTTGTCTACTCTGTCTCTCTGTTCCTGACAGTTATAATGCTGCGAGGTCAAAAGGCCGCAGCATTTAAAACATTTACTCAGGTCAGGTTAGACAGACAATCTGACACTCAACTGGAAAGAAAACTGTCCAGAAAGATTGAAGTACTGAGATCATTTACTGTAAAAGTAAATTTAGAAACACATCTAAGTCATCAGTTCTACTCAGTCAATTCAAAATCTAATCACACTGTGGTCACACTAAATCCGTCACACAGAGAAGCACTGTAAATAACAGCCAGTGTGTATATTAATAGGCCCTGAATCTACAAATATTAATTTCCATCTTACTGTACCAACAATACCAGACCCACCAACTGTTCCTGGTATTTTGACTCGTCAGACAGCTTCAGTTGGCTTCCTCTTATTAAAGAATATAGTAAATGGTGGACAGATGCCTGATGTCAACCTATGCTTAACCACTGTAAAGCATCCGTTAGCATTCAGACCTCATACATTAGAGCAAAACCATTCCGGGCTCTGATGGCACTGATGGTAATAAGGGGACATTATCCTTGAATACTCCCAAGGTCTTGAAAAGCAAAAGAAACCCAGATGGGGCAGGACTGCATTTGTCTGCGAACAGATGGATTTTAACTGTGCACCCGCTCAAGCTGCAAATGTTGCCAAGTTATAGCCGTGCTCTGTTTATGTTTTTCGACCTTTGGCGCCGTTCCATAGTTTCTTTATGTGTGAAGGTCACGGAGCTAAGTGGGTGAAGAGGTAGAAAGGCCTTATCTGTACCTTGGCACACCCGTAAGTATTTTGAAAATGTTTAAACCTCCATTTATGGTTGACACTGAATATATAAAGTCCCAGCATTCTCAGGACTTGTACCTTTAAAAGTTAGTATTTCTCAGTTCTTTAGTTGAAACTGTCATGAGGTGATTTTATCATTTTATGGTCATGTGCTTTTTGCCACAGTAAGTATATATTTAAAAAATATTTAGAAAACAAGATGCCAAAAATGTACTGAATTTCTAAGTTAAAAATACAGCTAACACAATGCTACATCTAATGCTAAATTAATGCTAGCTAATTAGTTAATGCTAAACCATTAAGATCAATAGTTTGTAGGCATTATTTGTTGCAATAATGTAAAACAACTTTTCATAAAAATCTGGGAAAGCAAAACATCTGGAGTGGAAGAAATTATGGTTTCCTCAGTTTTGCATAAACCATCAGTGTTTGGTAATCACTGTCATCCAGGATAATTATCAGAGCTGTCTGACTCCAAAACACTCAGGATTTCAGCTCAACAACAACTATTTACTGTAAGTCATACACAACACAATGTAAAAATCCTACAGTAAATCAAATAATGCATGGCTGAAGACTGTATTTCCTGCCTCAACCTCACAGGTTTGGCTTTTTGGTAACATGTACAATGTACAAGTATCTCTAGTATTACTGCAACAAAATCCATAGGAGATGTTCGACTGTCTTTATTTAGTTTTACTGACATGACTGAGAAGTGAGCCCAGTGTTTCTCTGTATTTTGTACTTGGTGAAATGATTTAGTCAAGATGAAGCTGGAGGATGTGAACGTGTCCTCTGTCGGCCTTAAAGACATCTCTGTCTGTGATTCTTGAGAGGGTTCACCTTGCGATTCTTACAAGCTCAACTTTTAACATATTTCCGATGGAACTTTGCACTTTATATACAGTATGAGGCTCCCATAACCTCCAACAGAAGTTTCATAATGAAGCTTTTAAAAAAGTGCATGCGCGCTAAAGGATAAGAGGAAGCACAGGTTGCCTTTGTCAAAGTCTAAATTTAGTTGTAGAATGTGCTTCTTTTCCCCGGTGGCTCCTGATATGATGATTGGAGCCTGGATGTGCACATGCAGCCATTCTGTCCTCTGCTCAAATACCTAAAGTCGCCTCCCCTCATGGATCAGGAGTATTTTGTGCAGCATCAGTCAAACGGTCCCACAGCAACTGTGGCCTACATTAGTGGATTAGGTGTTTCTCTGCAACTAAGAGCCTGTAAACTATATGTGGAGAAGTAACGGAGAGCTCCAACCCGTGATGCAAGTCGTACAAGATGTTTGGGGCCCAGGGCAGTGAAGGCGGGTGATGTTTGCGAGAAGCTAAAAGTGCACCGAGTGCGGTGCTATAGCAGTAGGCATTAGTTTGCTCCCTGTGGACACTAGAGCGTTGGGAGCAGGAGAAACAGATTAAAAGGGACAGAGATCACTGTAAAGGGGATCTTGGGGTTTTTAGCATCAGTCACTTAGAAGCTGAGGAATTCCAGCAGACTTCTCCTCCTTCCAGTGCTTAACCTTTTAGACACAAAGAATCTATTTCAAAGGCCCAAAGAGGAGTCAATTGGGAAATTATGACTAGCAAACGCAGTCCCAATTATCTGTGACCACTGTGACATCACTGCAGAGAC
>NC_040897.2:989357-1029357 GCF_900634795.4 Betta splendens
TCTATTCTATTCTATTCTATTCTATTCTATTCTATTCTAAGTAAGAATAAATAACACAATATAAAACTACATTCAGGAAAGTCTGACAATGCTGGTATTGATTGTAAATCAATAAATGGCCCAGCAAAGACAAATCCATACATAAAACTTATGAGACTAAATCAGTTTGTATGAATATTACATTATCGGCAAAAAAGTCAACGCTAGTTCAGAAAGTTCAGACCTGGAATCCCGTTGAACCGACCTCCCCCCGTCACACACAAGCCTCATACCTGATTCCATGAAGT
The DNA here is from genome assembly GCF_900634795.4 of Betta splendens. NCBI lineage: Eukaryota > Metazoa > Chordata > Actinopteri > Anabantiformes > Osphronemidae > Betta > Betta splendens. The sequence continues at coordinate 989,645 of NC_040897.2, forward strand.
CCTCGTTGAAGGCCTCCCAGGCGTCTCTGCTCTTCTCCAGGTTCTCCTCCATGACCTTGATGTCAGCAAAGGGACAGTTGCATTCTGGGAAGCGGGCGGAGCAGCGGCACCAGCAGTCGTTGTTGCGGCAGAGCAACTCGCCCTCCGAGTTACACGCCACATAGCTCAGGGCCGCTTCCACGAAGCGCCCACGCAGGAATTCTGGCAGAACATCTTGGAGGCCTTGAAAAACACAGACATGGTGTTGCTTCATTTTCAAATTTTAGCTTTAACAGCTTGGGTCAAATGTTATATATATATTTTTATGAACAACTGCCACAGAATATTACAGTGCCAGTTTTTGTGACATCAGATCTAATCCAACATTAAATGACACTAATGACATGCCTTATAAAGGCCGAGGCCGATAAAAAAGGACAGTGACAGTCGTATGGTCTTCCTTTAAAACAAGACACTGCAGCTTGTACTAATACAAGGGATACAGTAAGGCTCACATAAGCAGCAACACTTACATGAGTTCTGTAGAAAAAATGAAAGTTGAGTTTTACTTTTATGACCAATGCACAATTAAGATGAGAGTTTGTGAACAAACCAAGTATGAATCCAAGTGATCCGACTTCTCGACCTGAGCTCATTTGCGTTAAATGTTTGGAGCTTTTTGAGCTCCTTGTGACCAACAACGTTCACTACATGAACTTCAGCTGCTAGTTGTAATCTGCCATTGCCTGCAGTGTCTGTTGCCAAGAGGCAGCAAGTAATAGATGAGCATAGGCTCCAACGTCTTCTGCTCACTGGCCCCACAGTTTATATTTAATTAGAAGCACTGGTATCACACACTTTAAGCCAAGACGCAAAAGTAGTTGTTACACTATTATAACTGTGGAGCAGTAAATTCTGATGTACCAATCAAGGGGCCAGTGCCACAAATAAAAGCTCAGCGCCGTCTGCCTCTGTCCTTTACCAGCAGCGTAACAGATGACATTTTATCTCCCTCGGCATTTCATTTATGAGGATTGGAAACAGCCATCATTTGAAAAGTGCACTGTCATGTGTTAAAAACCAGCAGGTGGTCTAAGTAGGAGAAGCCATGTGGTCTTCTCAGAGTCTGTCTGTTGGTCCATGCCCATCCTGTCGGTCACATTAACACGACAGGCACAACAGTCATCCATTTGTTGCTGTCTAAAGCTTCCTCTGTCCCCACTTTTTGTTGTGGACCATTTTCAGCAGCCAAGCGAGTCCCGCTGTGGCCTCCTATGAATATGCATGTCTCCTCCTTTGTTATTTACTCTTTTAATGGCTTGGAAAGTAATGAAATTAGTCACATTTTCCCTCTTCTGTGCTTTGGCAGGTGCTCTAAGTTTATGCATTTATTTTCTTTTGCTTGAGATCCCTGAAAAGTTCTCCAAATACATAAATGGTATTAATCCTATTTAGCTCTCTACTTGTGTGTATTTAAGCATTTTGGGGATATTTTAGCCTTTACTGTTACTAATTAACTTGGTATTAAATGTCTACTGTATGTTGCCGTGCAATTATAATAAGCGACTTAATATGAGAGTGAAGGATATGATACAGATCAAAGTCTTGGTTTGAGCTTCAGTTACTTATTCCAAAGACACAAATCTTTTTTTCTTCACAATCACATACTGTGTGTGGGACCAATTAGCAGGTTTGTCTGAGCTGACAGAGGCCACACTTTCACTGGATTAACCTTCAACAGGGGAAAAGAAAAACAAGGAATTCCTTGATTCCTTCTGAACCCGATCAAGTTTGGAAACATTAAACGTGCTACCTGCTTGTACTTGATAGTGGTTAGTGTGGACACTACTGTTATTTGTGTGAGATGACATGGAAATCCTCAGGAAGACGGTGTTAAGAACCCGTTTTTAACTTGACTCCCGTTTGCACATCAGAAGAGCAGATGCAGTTTCAGCCGTTTTGCTCATGGGTGAAGACCTTTTCCTGTCTTATCTGGACTCGACCCCTGTGTACATTTCATTTGCAAATGTGATAAAACAAGTTAATTGCCTTTTCCTTTTATCTTTTGCCAGTTCCACTATTTTAGGGATAAAGACAATAGTGGAGAATCTTCTTTTGATGGGGGCTTTTACGGTTATTACCCACAAGGCTTTGCTTGTATCCAGCTACACATTTACCCCCCCCCCCCCAGTGGCCCAGAATAGCAGACCCACGGTACCCCGTCCTTCTATCTCTGGATCTCCAGCCGAGGCCACACTTTTCATTTTGGGGCAATTTGAGCTCTTACAGTAAGCCTCCCCCATGATCACCACCACTCTGTTATCAGTGTGTGTCCAAGTGTGTGTGTGTGTATGTGTGTTCAGTCCACTACACTAGGATTCACTCTAAGTTTTCAAGGATGCTATGAGGACCCGTGGACTGTTGTCCAGCCCTCAGAGTTTGGCACCGGTCCAGCTTCAGCATTGGGTCACACTCTGTCTCACTACGCTCATCTTAGACGCGTATCAGTCCTCAGCTTTTTAGAAACTTGGCAAAGGATTCCCTCGCCGTTCTATACAGCGACAGGTGTCGTGCCAGAGAATTTGTTTCAGTGACTGCCCAGACTTGGGCGCGAGCAGAGGGAGGCCCTCCACAGACCTCTCACTCTGCAGAAACTCAGAGTGTCAAATAGCATGCGTCCCCAGGCCTGTCTCCCGCTATTGATGAAAGTCCAGCAGCGAATGAAGGAGATCTGCTGAAGGATTCCTGCGAGGGCACCAAGCTGCTGCCAGCGGGCAAATGTGTCACATGTGACACAGATTCATTTCCAGGATCGTGATGTGTTTAAATACGACACTTTTATGTGTATAATGTTGGAATTTGTGAATTTGTAGAATTAGAGATGTGGAGAAGAAATCAACTTGCTGATATAACGTATAGTCAGATTACATGAGGTTGCTTTAGTGTGTGTACACAGACTATTGATTTGCACAAATTCCCACCTATTCCAGGTTTAGTATGCGGCGGCACAGCTGCTAAAGTTCCCATCAGCCCCAGTGTGAAGGCCGGAGCCTTTCTGAGTGTCTTTGGGAATCTGCAGGAGGGTGATGGCTTCATGCTCTTTGTGACTCGCTCACAGTTTTGACTGATTGAAGACGGAATCTGTGTTTGCAGCTGTTTTGCTGAAGGTCAGCTGGCGGCCTGCTCTGATGACTGCAAAGATGCTGATATAAAGCGTGCAAAGCCTCAGCAGGAAATGCAGGATGCTCAACTTCAGCAGGGGGTTATTCACAAACTGAGGGAAGTTTGTCAAAATTAGGAAACAGCATTTGTTGTGTGGCTGTGGGATCATTATGGGCACAGGGTTGATGTAAAAGACAAGGTTTATCAAGAAATATTAAAACTACTGCACCTACAAGACTTTTGAATTTCCAGCTGGTACTTTAAGTCATTAACCTGAGCATTGATTAATAGCTGTGTACAACAAACCACAGAGACAAACAACAAACAACAATCATGACATCGCTGCTTGTTCTGTCTGATCACATACAGAATAACTCCTGTGCATTTGCCCCATCTAATGCTACAGCACAGAGAAAAGCTGGATGGAGACCACACGTGCATCCTTTCACTTCAGAGCTGTAAAGAACAGACTCATCAGGTGAAGGAGTGGGTGGATGAGGAAGTCACTCCTCGTGATCATCATCACGGGGTCGTAATGAATAATAATTAATTCTGGCACCTTTCTTACAAACATACAGATGGATGTTTGCCATTAAATTGTTAGATATCTGTGCAAATGAATGTATGTCTTGGTAACTTATTTAAAGAGTTGAATGAAAAGTAGTTCAATAAAGATGATGAATGTTTACTACTTTACTTTAACTGTATTATTGTTATTTATATACTATCTAATTGTTTAATATTTACTGTTACTATTTTGGGGTTTCAGTTCAGCTTTTTAGGAGCTTAGCCACCACTAATTAGAATAATCAGTCTAATCCACACAAGTTAAATAGATGAGGTTTAGGATAAAACATGTTTTGCCTCACAATGAAAGTTTAATACATTTCCATTTCTTTTTCCATTTTCATGATACATTATCACGATTTTATTGGGTTGTGGTTCAATGATCTCTGGTCTCGTGGCCATGTCATGTTTGAGTTAGCCTTGTTATCATGTTTGAGTTAGCCTTGTTATCATGTTTGAGTTAGCCTTGTTATCATGTTTGAGTTAGCCTTGTTATCATGTTTGAGTTAGCCTTGTTGCCATGTCATGTTTGAGTTAGCCTTGTTGCCATGTCATGTCTGAGTTTAGCCGTGTTACCACGCCATGTCTGAGTTAGTCTGGTTGTCATGCCATGTTTGAGTTAGCCATGTTGCCATGCCATGTTTGAGTTATCCTTGTTGCCATGTCATGTTTGAGTTAGCCTTGTTGCCATGTCATGTCTGAGTTTAGCCGTGTTACCACGCCATGTCTGAGTTAGTCTGGTTGTCATGCCATGTTTGAGTTAGCCATGTTGCCATGCCATGTTTGAGTTATCCTTGTTGCCATGTCATGTTTGAGTTAGCCTTGTTGCCATGTCATGTCTGAGTTTAGCCTTGTTGCCATGTCATGTCTGAGTTTAGCCGTGTTACCACGGACTTGCTAATGTTTAGACAAATTGCATAAGGACAAGTATGATACACGTTATCAGCTCGACCATTCACTCACTGAGCAACTACTGCAGGTGATGAACTCAAGGAGCCCACTATTGTACTGTAGTTAGCTCCTTGAGCAATGTCTGTTTGATGTGGGAGCTGGAGCCTCTGAGGTTCCTGTAATAACCTGCACGTCCAGTATTCCAGTGGGTGTGTGAAGGGGGCTGTGGGCTCGGATGCTGTGTTTTAAGCAGTCCTGCACTCGCCTCAGGGTGTTTTATACATAGTGTCCAGTGACTTGTTGTGTACACTCACACCGGACGTTGTGTTAGGAGTGGGTTGTGTAAAGGCTGCTACCGTCATCTAATTCACTGCTTTCTGCTTGTTTTTTTCCAGGACTCTAAACGTGTTCAATGCCCTCACACTCAACTTCACCAGCCACACTCGCACACGAACGCACCATGAAAGAGCAAAACTAATAACCCACAAGGCTTCATTCTGAAGACAAGCGCTTTGCAAAAACATTCAATACGAATCAGCGTGATCTTGCATCCTCACTTCAAAGCGTCGAAGGCCGACGCAGGACTGTTTATTTCAGCCATTAACAAGGGAGAGGAAGTGGAGCCGCTACTGGCAGCGAGTCAGAGGTTCGAATTCCTGAGAGAAGTGTGGACAAACACGCACGCATGGGGCTGTGAAAGTGCAAGAACAGCGAGAGTTGGAGCATTCTGGGAGTTGGAGATACAAAGTCTTTTTGTACTCGACTGACACAGAGCTGGAGAGTTCCTACCAGAACATGATGCAAGGCGTTTCTGTCCCACGGCTCAGGTTCTGTTTTTACAGCATCACTAGTGCAGAGGCTGCAACACAAAGAGACTGCATACATGTAGGTTGAGTGCTTCATCCCGTTACACTGGAGAGGGGATTCCCCTGGTAGCAGCCTTTCATTAGAAAAAGTTAGAGGAAGTTTCTATATGATCCACTCTGTTCCCATAATCACTATTTAAGATGAACACAGATCAGCCAGGAACAACCAGCGCGGCCTAATGTTTGTTTTCCGTTAAAGGGAAACTCATCAGTGTAATTGGTTGGAATTAAGAGAAGGGTTCACCCTTGGACAGTGCAAAGGGCTGCAACATCTCCACTTTCATTAAAAACATAAAACAAGCACATCATACATCTCATACTATTAGTAAATAGAAATGGGCCTTTCCCCTCCGAACCTATCAATCTCATTAGTATTATCTGAAGAGAAGCGAGCGCCCACGCCAGTGACACTGAACATCTCTATCGCAATTATACATAATTAATATAGTGAAGAAGTTCAATCTCAGTAAATACACAGTGACCTGCAGCCAACAACATTATGCGGTCACAAATAAAACTTTCTTAGCTTCCAAAGCTGACAAATGAGCTGCTGAAACTCATCTTCTTATAGTCAAATGCCAATAGAGATTCACTTTGGAGCTTTAAAAGCCTTCACAAGCCATTTTCCTTATGAAAGCGCAATAGAAATGATGGAGAGCGTCACAAAGACACGGCCTGTCTTTTTAAAGAAGCACGATGGCATTGTTCATGCCCTTTCTTAGCTCTTCTAACTAATAAGAGGAACTTAAAGAGCAGTAACTTATCTTAACTAGGTGAACTCATCAAGATGGAAGTGAATCAAGATTACGGTGACCACTCTAAAGGGTCTGTTGTTTAAACAGCTATGACTTCTGACCACATGGCAAATCTATGTAGAACATCAATAAATTACAAACAGCACAGTGACTCATTACTATTTAAAACATAACATACTGATGTTATAAAATGCCTCTCGCTGCCAGTTTAAAGTCTTACTGCTCTTTTTGCTGTATAGGACATAGGCTCGTTCCAAGTGCTCTAACTTTAGCCTAACGACAGCAAAACACATTCCACTTCAGCTGTGAACAAATCTCAAGTGCTTAGTGTAGAACAGTGTCTCAGTGTGATGTGTGACATCTCACACTTTGGGAAAGGTGCAGCCTCAAGGACAAACTTAAATGACTAGAAAGTTTGCTTCCACTTCGTCTCCTTTTGGGAGGAGGTCACAGATGAGTGCCGGTGATTTTTCCTTATGAGAGCTCTTAAAGGAGACATGGGGAGAATATCGGCGCTTTGATATTGGCATATTTTCTTTATGCTTTTTTAATCTTGTTGTCCATTAAAAACTCTGGTCTGTTAAACTAAACAGCCTTTGTTATTGTCTTTAATCATTACCGTTTATCTGCCACAGCAAAGACTTTACTACAGTGTAAATTTTAGGTTTAAGGTTTAATTATGTGTTACTTCAGATTTAAAACGCAAACACACATTTTAATGATCAGTTTTGGTCAACAGATGTAAAGGTACAAGTTCTCTACTCAGGTATAAGCACCTAGTGCAGACTACAATCTATAATCTTCTTTTAGTATCACTATGGTAATGATTTGGATTTAGTTTCCCATCATAAATTCAGCTCACATTAGTGTTTGAATTCATATCAAATATTCCAGTTCACTCTTTATGTTACAATAAGAGAAGGATAAAAGGGGGTTCCTGTTCCAGGTGCAGTGTGGTCAATGTGGCCAGACACAGCTCCTCCTGGAAAGATAACAGATTCCCCAGGAGACGGAGAGCTGGTCAGGCAGAACGGACATATGAGCTACTGCAGCGGAAAGTAAAGGGGTCATTCTGAGCAACTACTACATATAAGAGGTCAGAGCCCCGACAGCGTGGTGGATTGAGGCAGTGTGTGTGTGTGTGTGTGTGTGTGTGTGTAAGACAAAGTACACTGGTATATATGTTATTGTGCCTTACCCTTTAGGTGGATCTTATTTTCCGGGCTGTGCACCAACACTGAGCTGACAGAATCCAAGCTGTCGTAGTTACTGCAGCCGAGAGGACCCGTCCTTGTTTCAGTTACCTAGGAAACAGACAACAGAACTATTTCATTTACTGTAAACTCTGAGAATGCCACTTCAGCCAAGACGCTTGTCCCCGTGGAGTGTAGCTGTGCTGGAGGCAAGCAGGACACGTGAAAGGGGCAGATGTGTATGTCTTTTGTTTCACTCCGCGGTGCGTTGACTGTCACACGGAGGACGGGGGCACGATGGGAGAGACATGATGGGGAGAAAACGCAGTGCACGGTTTGACTGGACGAGTCTCAGAGTTTCTAAGTTTAAAACATGGCTGAAAGTAGAGATCACATGCAAACTTAAAGTCATCCTCCTTTCTATTAAAGGTCTTAATCATCCTTCTATAACTTTTCTGCAAAACATTAGAATTAACAATGGGTAAAATGTGATAATGTAATAAGTAGTACAGTCTACAGTAAATAAGATGAAGTGAAAGACATGCACCAAAGACAAGAATCTGGAGTCAAACCTAAAAACACAGCTGTCAGCCTGATAACAAATACGCTTCTTCATTATTCCAGTTGTTGCTGTATGTTTCATCCTGACACAAATAATGATCCAGAGCTGAACCCCAACAGTGGAGTCCCATGTGCTAACATGTGCTCTATAGTATGTCTGCACCAGCCGATTCCTTTGCTACTGTATACGTTCCTCTGTTTAACCTCAAAAAAATCCATCTGTGCGTTGTAGCCTGTAGCTTTAGTTCATGCCAATCATTAACAACCATTTCACACTGGCAAAGCTTTAAAGTGTGTCTGGGGCAAACGGCATCTGGAGCATTAAGTCTTCTTTTGAAGCTCCTGCTAAAATGACTGATGCTTGTTGAAGCCTGTTGTTCTTCTCTAGAGGAAAGTGTCATGTATCTAAAATATGCCTATGCAGTACTAATCTGTATGCTAATGTCTGGCTGCACGTATCCATAGCAACTAGACATCAGCTTTACCCTATGTGATTAGGACAGCAAGTAAACAAGTCAACAGAAAACTCTGGAATTCATGCTTTCAAGCCCATCGAAATATTAATGATTAGTTATTGATCCAGTGCATAATATCATACTTGACACAAAGAATGTACTGTACACAAATAGTTAGTTTGCACAGTGACTGGCCAAGATAGCACAATTAGCATAAGACGATGGATAAGGCCCCGGGCAAAACTCATTCTCCTGCTAAATCAAGCTGTTTGGCAAATGATGCAGTCTGCGCGAAAGCAGCCTCCTTTAAACAGACTTGATTCTCAGATCCTCACACTCTGCGCTGAATTAGGATTGCATCTATTATCAAAAAAAGGAAATCTCAGCCTTGAAGGTGATACAAGAGATAGATTCAAGGGAGATAAGGATGAGAAATGATGGATTAGGACTCAGACGAGATCGTGGTCAGAGATAATCCCTCATTTAGTGATGAACGAGGAACCGATGACTCACACGCATGGTTTTCTTATTGAGCACGGATACAATCAGCTGTGAATCAAATGACTGAATGCAGGTTAGGTTGTTAACATGTGAGTCCACGATGAGTTCAGCGGCTCCTGGCTGCTTCAGAATGTGACACAGACTCAAACAAGTATTAAACATTATTAAATCTGGTGTTCGCGCACAAAGTCCACAATCAAGAGTCATCATTTTACTGAAAGACGGTTTATCTATAACAAGATAATGACTTAACACCAAATAGATTTCAAGCTTTCAGAGTTTGCTTATGTTACATGATTGCTTTTTTTTGTAAATCTAGTGTTTGTAAAAGTGTTACATGTTAAAAAAACAGAACTGAGAAGCGTTTAAAATCGTTATACTGTAATATACACTGTTATATTTATGCATGTGCAAACTATTCTAGTTTTTCAGCTTTTGTAGAATAGAACAATGTCAAATGAATATCTTAAGCTTCTAGTTAAATTTTGAATTGAAATATAATATTAATTATCAAAAGGATTTAGCATAATACATTAAATGTGTACATTAGCTCTTTGTTCCTCATCATAACTACAGCGCTGCAGTAAAAATTCTCCCTCAGCATCTAAACCATATAACAGGTGCCTCTCTTTTCCAAGCGGCAGACTTCACACAGATGTCACGCAGCCTCTGTTTTTGTGTCACTGACGTGCAACCTGCATGCATGATTGGGATTCCGCCACTTTATCTGCAGAGATAAAGATAATGTAATTCACTTCCACCTCCTACTCGGCGCTGCAGCGACACGGAGCCCAGAGGCGTACACGGACAAAGGTCAAGTACATCCCACTCAGTGTCGCTTCCTCTGTACTGATGAGCTGATCTGGCAAAACATAGCGTGGCAGGTGGTTTCTATAGCAGAGCTCCTCATTTAGAAACTCTTAAAGGCTCTTTAGCTGAACGTCAGCTGGTGTAGGCTGCTGTGCAAGATGTCTGGAGCAGCTTAAGAAGAAACGTAAAAGCGTTACTTTACCTAGTGACAGAGTTTCAGTTGCACTCTCGAACACCAAAAAATGATTAAAGTAATGTAAAAAATGGAAATTAAGTTACGTGTCAGGCCCCATGTAAACATTTGACAAAAAGCAACTGTCTGGACCTCTGCAAAAAATGAACAGTAATAATGTAAAAGCTGGAAATCCAGTTTACTTTGTGTTTAACCTTCCTGTGAACTGTTTAACAAAGAAACTACATTTTATCTGGCTGCAAAAACAGACCTTGATCTGCGCTTTAGACTGATCCTCAACAATATAAAGTAAACTACATCAAACTACTAAGAGCCACTAAATTCACAGACAACAGACAACTTTAAACTTCTCCAAACAAAAGCACTGGAACAAAAAACTCAGGAGGGCAAAGGGACTGCAAATCAGAACGATGACGACCAATTGATGCAAGGCATCATGGGAGAAAGCATACTAAACCGTGAGCACATACAGTACAGTACTAGAATAGAAGAAAAACCTAAACAGAGGAACAAGGCATAACTACAGTAAGTCTAGGACGTAGCAAAGTCTCTGAAGGAAAACAAAGGTACAAACGTGAAGCAGTTTTCACGATTAAGGTTGATTACAAACGTCATAATACAATCAATGTGAATTACATGAAACATGAGCAAACGTATTTGGAGTCTTGACTTCACAAAAACAACAAAAAGACTTGTGAAGCAACATCTCTAAAGTTGAATGTGTGAATAAATACTGAATGAGGAGGATGAGTGAGTACAGTTACACTATGAGTCTAGTAATGGGCGTGGCCGAAGACGAGGGGTGTGGTCAGAGGCAAGGGGCGGGGCCTGAGTCATTTGAGCCAGACAGCATTAACTGGGCCAGACACTGGATCACGACATCATCTCATCTTTGGCCCAAAGATTTGACACTTTACAAAATGAAACTTTCTGTAAAGGCCACAGATGAAAAGAGGTTTTCTTGGCATTTGACTGCATATTAAACAAAATAGTCTTTGTACCTTTTCCCTTGTTAATATTAATATTTCCTGCTCTTTAGATTAAGAGGTATTACATCAAAGGCTTTGAGAATTTAAAACTTTACTGTAAATTTGTTGCCTTTTGAATGCGATACGTGCTGAAGAATATGAAGGACAAGCTTAACTGGCCAAAGAAGTCACGCGCGACTCACGCACACACACACACGCACGCACGCACGCAGGCACGCACGCACGCACGCACGCACGCACACTTCTTTTTGTGCCTTTAACAGACACCCGCTCACCACAGACACAGGCGTCAGGCTGAGCAGGATCTCTGGTCATGATTTATTCACACTGACCACACAATGCGTTTCTGCTGCTTTGTTGTTGTGACTGAGATGCTTCCTCAGCACTGATGCTGCTGCTCACATCTTGAAGCACAGCTCTAAGGCTGAACTGGAGCAAAATCTACTGCACCTGATGCAGTTTACTACTATTAATACTCTGTAGATACAGTAATAAAAATGTTGTAAAACAAAGTTTTTTTAACAGCCATTAAAATTCAATTTCACTTTATATAAATCCAACTTCAGCTACAGTGAAAGTAATTTGCCATGTGTCTAGAGGCTCTTTCTGTTCTGCGTCTCGTGCGGCGCTCGTTCAAGGCTCCAGGAGAAAACAGCTCTTTTCAGAGAAGGCACTTGGAAATGAGCCACTTTGTTCAAGGTGCGCATAAAGTCTACAATTAGTCATTTCAGTCTCGGGCTGCAGCATTAAAGCGTGATCCTCCCACCCACACACCTGCTGTCATCACATCAGTCAGCAGACCTTGGTCGCACTTTGCTTTTAGTCCTCACAAGGGAAAACTACAGCAAAAAAAAAGAAATGGAATGAAGCCAAATTGAATAATTGACTCCTGTCTGTTCTTTGAGTGGATTTTCAACCAAATCTACAATTTGCAAATAATACCTAAAAAAACTGGGGAACTTATGATTTAACATGTGGCGGCAAGCGGACTGTTGCGTTTGTGCAGTACAGCAGCTCAGCTTTGCAGTAAAAAGCTCAGAGCCTTAAATAGCCTGAACCACTTTGTGTCGGCTTTCAACCATCACTTTGAGGCGTATTTCAGTGCACACGCAGAGAGCGGCGTGCGTAAATACACCCTTCCTGCAGCGACTGGGAAAATCTTGACATTTGCCTAATTTAGGGCCTGAGTCAACTACAGTGCTAAACTGTAGCTTTTTAATCCAGGCTGCCATTTACTCAAAAATGTCAAGTCCTCACACGCTCTCCCACAGGTTTGGAAAAACGGCATCTCTGAAAAATGTGTGTATATAAGTAATTAAAAGAAATACGTCCATAGAAAAGGTTTGTGTGTACATTTTGTGGGGAGCCAGAGGGGCTGTTTGTTATGGCTGATACTAAAGTAATAATTCCCAGAGGGACAGTTTTATGGGGGCCTTAATGTTTAAGTGTCTGTCCTGATGCCTACACATTTCCCAGGGCTGCATGAAAGAAGGAATATGTATCTGATATCGATGTGTGTGTGTGTGTGTGTGTGTGTGTGTGTGTGTGTGTGTGTGTGTGTGTGTGTGTGTGTGTGTGTGTGTGCGTGCGTGCTTGCGTGCGTGCGTGCGTGCGTGTGTGTGTGTGTGTGTGTGTCTGTGTGCGTGTGTGTTTATGTGTGTGTGTCTGTGTGCGTGCGTGTATGTTTCTGTGTGTGTGTGTGAGTCTGTGTCTGTGCGTGTGTGTTTATGTGTGTGTGTGCGTGCGTGCGTGCGTGTTTCTGTGTGTGTCGGTGTGCGTGCGTGCATCTGTGTGCGTGCGTGTGTGCATGTGTCTGTGTGTGTGTGTCTGTGTCTGTGTGTACATGTGTCAGTGTTCGTGCGTGCCTGTGTGTCTGTGTTTATGTGTGTGCGTGTGTGTGTGTGTGTGTGTGTGTGTGTGTGTGTGTGTGTGCGTGCGTGCGTGCTTGCGTGTGTGCGTGTGTGTGTGTGTGTGTGTGCGTGCGTGTGTGTGCATGTGTCTGTGTGTGTGCGTGTGTGTTTATGTGTGTGTGTCTGTGTGCGTGCGTGTATGTTTCTGTGTGTGTGTGTGAGTCTGTGTCTGTGCGTGTGTGTTTATGCGTGTGTGTGCGTGCGTGCGTGCGTGCGTGTTTCTGTGTGTGTCGGTGTGCGTGCGTGCATCTGTGTGCGTGTGTGTGTGTGTGTGTGTGTGTGTGTGTGTGTGTGTGTGCGTGCGTGCTTGCGTGCGTGTGTGTGCATGTGTCTGTGTGTGTGCGTGTGTGTTTATGTGTGTGTGTCTGTGTGCGTGCGTGTATGTTTCTGTGTGTGTGTGTGAGTCTGTGTCTGTGCGTGTGTGTTTATGCGTGTGTGTGCGTGCGTGCGTGCATGCGTGTTTCTGTGTGTGTCGGTGTGCGTGCGTGCATCTGTGTGCGTGTGTGTGTGTGTGTGTGTGTGTGTGTGTGTGTGTGTGTGTGTGTGTGGGTGTGTGTGTGTGCGTGCGTGCTTGCCTGCGTGCGTGCGTGTGTGTGCATGTGTCTGTGTGTGTGCGTGTGTGTTTATGTGTGTGTGTCTGTGTGCGTGCGTGTATGTTTCTGTGTGTGTGTGTGAGTCTGTGTCTGTGCGTGTGTGTTTATGTGTGTGTGTGCGTGCATGCGTGTTTCTGTGTGTGTCGGTGTGCGTGCGTGCATCTGTGTGCGTGCGTGTGTGCATGTGTCTGTGTGTGTGTGTTTGTGTCTGTGTCTGTGTGTACATGTGTCAGTGTTCGTGCGTGCGTGTGTGTCTGTGTTTATGTGTGTGCGTGTGTGTGTGTTTATGTGTGTGTCTATGTGCATGCGTGCGTCTGTGTGCGTGCGTGTGTGCATGTGTCTGTGTGCGTGTGTGTGTGCCTGTGTGTTTATGTGTGTGTCTGTGTGTGCGTGCGTGTGTGTTTATGCGTGTGTCTGTGTGTGCGTGTGTGTGTTCGTGTACAGCACCTTAATGGCAGAGGTGGCGATCTGGAGGTGGTGCAGGCGTCTCAGGGTGCTCTCGCGGTCTGTGAAGTAGGAGGCCGCCAGCTGGTGGAGCAGCTCCAGAGACACCACGGAGCTGTTGCTGTTGCCCTCTGACTTCTTATTCAGTTTCTGCTTGTCCAAGAAAATGGTCAGAGACTCCTCGCCTGCGGATCAATGACCAACAAATCCAGTCAGTCCTCGGTCCCCGAATGTCTGATTACTTTTTTTAACGACTCTTTACTTGGTTCTTTAATTGCTTCTGAACCAAGTATTGGATTCTTTTTTCTAACGTGGACACAAAGGGACTGTTGTGTCTGCCGGTCCCTGAACGCAGCTGTCAGAATCCTGAACTCCCTATAAAATACTCTGTTTAATGTCTCTTTGTTCAAGGGGCCATTTTCATATTCAGATCATATTGTTCCTTCTTCCACGTATATAATGTATTTTTATACCTATATATTGTTTCTTGTTCATTTCATACAGTAATTATTTCTGCTCTATGCAAGTCTTCACTTCAGGTCTTATTCCATTTTCAGAAATTGTTAGTGAATATGAACATTCTTACTTAGTGTTCAAACACAAGTAAATTGATTTCTGATCGTGGGATGAGTCTGACACATAGTAACCTCAGCACTATGATCACATTTTAGATATAATATTGATGCTATTGAAGCATGTTTATAATAAAAAAAAACATAAAGTCACCAAATGAAAAATAAAGTAAAACTCCCAATTAGAGAAAACGACATCATTGCATTATTGTCTTGTTAAATTGATAAGCACCTTTTGTAAATGCTGTGAACAAATGACCAAAATGATCACTGGAACAATCGACCGTGGACTCTTGCTTTTACATTTAATTACAATAACAATAGCGTTGTTTTTCTCTCACAGCTCAGTTTAATCATAATTTGTAAGAGAGACTTAAATGAAGAACATTTTGAGATGTGGGATATGCAAATTCTCCCGGCCTCCGTCTCATCAGTATGCAGACGGGCTGAGCCCATTTAGTGGAGGCTGTTAATTACATAAAGTCTAACTATCAGTCTGCGACTGCATTCATCTCTGCTCGGTCTCCTACGCTCCCGCTCCACCGCATACATCTAGTGATAAGTGGTACCTGTTGGGTGTCAAACACAAAAAAGGCTGAAGGAGTGCGTCGGTGTCGGGAGACGGATGTGTGTCGCGTGAGCCGCACGCATCCAGATTGAAGGAATCCAGTATGTGACACTGGCTTTGAAGAGGTAGGAGTCATTTTATTGTCAGATGACAGAGTTTTGTCAGATCATATTGTTCCTTCCAGTATTATAATAATCCAGCATTTAAAGGTGAGTAAGTGTCCTCTCTGTCTAATTCATTGTCAATTATACAATTCCACAAGTCTTAATAGACAAACTAAAAGCAGGCAACCGCTTGTACTGTATGTGGTGACATGAGGACGTGGCTCTGGACCCAACACAGGGTGCTGCTTCTTTTATGAACCAATTTTACTAGTTTCTTCCATTCTGTGAGACTGAGGGTAGAAAATAACATCCAATACAGACACGTGCTAAAAGAGAACGTGTCCGTCCGTTCGCTTTGCAAGGCTGCTGCAGCTGCTGCAACATGACTCACGGATACAAGCTGTAATGTGAAACCCTGCAACACGGCCGATGCTTCCACAGAAGCTCCTCTGGGACCTGCAGCTCGTGCTCCTCTATTTTTGCCTAACCTGAGAATGAAGGTGAGTGTGTCAGTCCTTACCTCCCAGGGTGGCAGAAACTAGGAAGTGGGTCCCGTACTTCTTGATGAGGTTTTCGTTGATTTGCTGCAGGGTCGGTCGCCGCCCCAGTAACCGTAGGTTGCGGAGGAACTCGGGCGCCAGGGGCAACGGAGCTTTGAGGAAATCTCTCTTCTCTGTGGCCAGACTGTTCACCTTCCAGTGGCTGAACTCCCTGGAATAATGAATACAGGTAATGATGAGTACGCACGCACGCACGCACGCACGCACACACGCACGCACGCGCACACACACACACACACACACACACACACACACACACACACACACACACAGAAACACACACACACACACACACACACACCACTCAGTCAGACTGAAGGAGCCATTCGCCAGTGAACACAACCTTTGGTTTAAACTCACACAAAGAGGACAGCAGAGGTGCTTTGTTTCCTCAAGTTCTAATTAGCATTTATGTACAGAACCCAAACGTTTGGACAGGTTGACAGTGTGGCAGAACGTGAGTCTGGACAAGATGACACCAAAAGCAGGCGTCCACCTGGACACACTTACTTTTCTATGGCATGTGTCTTTCTTTGTCTCTTTATTTCCTTGTATAGTATTACTTGAAATTTAAACAGGTTAGAATAATTTCCTATTTAGAACCAACAACAGTAACACAAACTGCACAGTCAAGTTTTAAGCTGCCAGCAAACATTATTAGCCACTTCTACGTTAGCATATAGACATCCTGTTCTTCTGAGGATGTGAGTGGACCCTAAGAAGATCAAGTAGTTTCATTCGAGGAGTTCTGGTGCTTGTTATGACTTTATTTTGTCATTTATTCATCACAGGAGTCGTTGCTAACTGTTCCGATGCTCCGCTGCTGAGCTACTGTCCTGGATGCTTTTCCTATTATTCTGTCCTACCATTCCTCCCCGAGCTCAGTACTCTCTGACTTTCTGCCCTCATCCACTGATGACGTAAGAACAGGTCTAAAACTCATGCAAACATCGAAAACCAATGTTCGTAGTCCTCCGATAAATTCTCCCACATGATGGTGAAAGTTCAGTTTTTCTTTAATAATTGTGATTTTTGTGAAAGCTACAGTAGACATTGTTTTTTGTTCCATTTGTTTTCTGTTGAACTTTATTGCATTGTATTGACAAATATAAACTTTTGCTTTTAGCCCCTATTTGACAGTGTAGCGCAAACAGGAAAGATGAAGGTAGGAGAAAGGGCAAATGTGGCATTTACACAAACATAGCATTCAGGCATTTTAAGTCAAATAGTGGACACTAGTGTTTTTCACCAAATTGCTGTTGGGTTTTACGTACCTGTAATGTGGGTTTGTTTTAGAAAGCAAATCTATTTCAGTGCATGTAAAGTGCTACAGTGACGCTCATTGTTAAATTCTAGACAACAATGAATCCTTGTCATAAGTGCCAATGAGTAGCAAAGATTTTATTTCTATTCAATTGCTTAACAGAAGAAAGTGATCGGGAAAGAGAGCAGCCATCTTGAGTGACCAACACTTTTTCCAATACATTGATCTTATCATAGGCACCCCCCCTCACAGTTGTGTTAGGAGAGTACAAATGTCTGCAGCAAAGCACACAGCTACACTTAAAGCAGTCAAACATCTGCTTTAAAGGGACATTCCAAAGATGAAAGCGGGAATTGTACAGTATGTGTCAGGAACAGGAACGAAAGGTTGATGAATCCAAACTCAGCGGAACAATCTGACCCTGCATTGAAACTGGTCCTCACGACGACAGCCTCAGCTGTAGACGATGCATTTATTGGAATTACCAGCATTACAAACCGCTGATGTACAGCGCCTCAGATTAGCGCCACATAAATGCTTATTGATCAACGCATTTCAACATCTACCAATACTATGGAGGAACGAGAAGCAGAAGAAATGTGCTTGGCTGTGAAACATATGCTTTGGGCGTTAGATCAATGTCTAGCTCCCAGTGGGAGGAGGAGGTGGGATGGTGGTTGGCGACAAACTGTATTTGTCAAAACTGATTGACACCAGCATTTTGTGGTGACAGTCTTTATTGGAGCCATCATCTGTTTTCCAGCAGGGCAATGACACGCCTCTAGAACTGGTTGGAGAGTTGCATGCCATCAACTGGCCGCCATAGTCCTAATCTAAATGAGATGGTCACCGCCTCTGGGAGCTCCTTCAAAAATGTTGGAAAGCAATTCCAGGTGAAAATCCCTTGAGGTTAAAAGAGGGACTGTCATCAAAGAAGCAAACAATGGAACTATACAAAAAAAAATGATTCTGGGTTTTAAAGTTCTTGAAAACAGAAATTCATAGCTGTCATAATTGCAAAGTGCCCAGAACAAATGTATTTACTGTATGTATAAAAATAGAAGCTCCTAAAGGAGAAGCGGAGCCTGGACTTTAGACTGGACTGTCTGGTTCCCACTCACTCACGGTGGATCATGACCAGAGGGAAGTCCATGCACTGTCTCAGCTTTTGTGGTCCATTAAATACCAACAACAGCAGTGTGTAATTATGCTGCTCGCAGCATTGTGGCTGCAGTGGGAGGCGCAGAACAGGCCAGTTTTCCTTCTAACACCCTCTGCCGATCCGTAGGGTCAGATGGTATCACAGAAGAAGACGACAGTGGACTGTAATTAGTTTCTATTTGCCGGCTGCACGTTCGTCTTTAAAGCGGAGCTCAGACTCGTGAGCATTTAGCACAAACCGTGACAGAGGCTCCCGTGGGAGGAAACGGCCCTGGGAGCGCCCCGGTCGGACCAGCGCTTCATTAAGACGTTCATTCCCACATAATGCACCAATTAATGCCTCCAGCCGGCCACAGTCACAGTGCAATTTGTACAAGCTATCATTAACTTCAGCCACATTGTTCTCGCATGAAAAGTGGGGCAACTCGGGAAATTGCATCCGAGCTTAGAGTGCGGCGCTGCGGGCCAAACGTCTCGAGGAATAAATTATGGGGGAGAACACGAGGAGCCGGAGCAGCCTCTGCTTTCTCACACCTTTGTGTTTGTTCCTCAGAGTCTGGAGCCACGGCTTTTAAGCTTATTGTGATTTATTCTTATTGTATTGTACCAACGTTGTGAGAAAAGAACAAACACAATCTCTCTCTCTCTTTTTATAGAAATATATATGAACTGTAGTGTAAATGATAACATTAGTCTGCAGCCCTCACATGCATCCACGGACCTCAGTTCTGCTGGTCACAGGACCAGTCCAGTAGCGGCGCTGCTTAACTGCGGCTGGTTTAGACCCGTGTGTTTTCTGAGCGTCCTCCCGCCGCTGAGCTCGCGAAGCAAAGACGAGCAGCACCGCTTACTTCCCTCCTCGCTGAGCTGCCGACGAACGAGACTGCCGCTCACTATTTGGTTAATGATGATAGATGGTGTTAATTAAAAGGTTTTAGCACAGCGCTGATTGCACCTGCAGCGCTTGGTCTCCACCAAAAAGCGGTGATTTTTTTTTTATAGAAATAAAGAAGGGAAAACGTGCATAGGCATAGATTTCCCTTGGATGCTATTTTGGCAGCATGTTAGAAAATAACACCTGGATATTATTAGGTGAGAGACAGAGAGAGATCAGCACTTAATTTGCTAAACACTTCACATCAGTCCAGCTGTTGGTTGAAGGAAAGCAGCCTGACACAGAAGCGTCAGTGTAGTAAAGTGGTCACTTGAGTTTGTCCAATGCTTTGCTCTCGACTCATGTAGTTAATTATTTATGGTAGCAAGCACACTGTTACAGAGAACGTTACGCTTGTCTTGTCTGGCGTGTATGTGTGTGTGATGTCACATCCTGTTTCCTGTCTGGTTTAATTGTGTCAGTCACCTACAGTACTGTATACCTTCTGCCAGACAGTATCCAATACACAAGGACACATTTCTCACATTAGTTGAGTTTTGATTGTGATTTTTTGGTTGGTTCTGTGCAAAGTCTGTGAAAATGGGTCCAACACCTGAGCCACAACTCATTCACAGCTTGGTTTAATATCATCAAAGCACAAATCTAAAGAACGGACTGCACCATTTTTGTCATAAATGACATTTGTTTGTGATCATTTTAAAAATGTTTACAAATCTGGCTACTATCAACAGCTGATTAACATGGCCGACCTGACAGTGTAACCACGGACACTGTGGTCACCTACAGTACATTAACACTCACTGTGACTTTTTGCCAGTGGTTTCACAAAACCCCAGGCTGAAGACTCTAAGGCCTCGTACCGCAGATGTTCAACCCATTCTGTCTCACTACAGGTGATCTGGTGGCAGAGTGCTTCATACATAGCTCACTTGTCACATCATGATTCAAAGTCATAATATGAACAGGTAAAAAGCCACATTATGCACATTTTAATTCATTTGTTGCCATGGTAACAAAGCCTGGTTTGTGGAAAACTTGAGCTAAGACCAAACGGGGCAGAATTACTAAGTGTCAGTTTTCACAGTCTCACCTATTAATAGAAAGTGACCCACATACTGTTTCTGGTTTCTGGTGCTTGTACTGAACTCAGGAAAACTTGTAGTAGATGAAGTAATTCCAGCTCAACTACAAACCTACTCCAGAAATACAGTATTAGATGTTTGTGCATTCATTCAGATTTGATGTCAATTTGAGCTCTGTAGGTAAATCAATGCAGTATTTACAGTATGTTTACTTGTTGATCTCTCCCTGTTTACAGTATTTCCACAGCAACATTTACTGAAACCTAATTTTCATTTTATTGTATTTCACTTTGAATGTATTAAATCACATCTGAGCTTTTATTTCATTTCCTTCCATTGCACTGGATTGTTCGAAGTGGTAGAAGAAATCCTGTAAATAGAATATGAATAGCCAGGCAGCCAATAAGTGGCTGCGCGAAGCAACGCGGACCCCCCGCGGAGCAGGCACACGACGCATCAGCTGCTGGTGGGAAGAGAACAGCTCAGCTTGGCACGCATTCATCAGACGTCAGATGATGCCAAACGATGAGCTGCGACCTCAGCGGACTCTAAAAGACACGCCCTTCCACAGCAAACCTGCTCTCTTCACATGACCCCCTGCGGTGTTCATGGAAAGAGTGCCC
Source organism: Betta splendens (assembly GCF_900634795.4). Classification (NCBI taxonomy): domain Eukaryota; kingdom Metazoa; phylum Chordata; class Actinopteri; order Anabantiformes; family Osphronemidae; genus Betta; species Betta splendens. The sequence goes on from NC_040897.2 coordinate 1,010,343, forward strand.
CGAAGACGCCCGGTATCTGTCCAAGGTGCACCTTTTAGCACCAGGCAGCAAAGTGGCCCCTGGCGTCTCCTTAAATCACAGCAAAAAGGCAGCTGCAACATACTCTCACAGCCTAAACATTGGGAAATCCTGGATCTGGAACAAGCCAATAATTATTATAAAATGAGTGATTGCCTCAGGTTTCGGCACAAAATAAACACGGCTAATCTTAATTTTCCACCTTCCAAAGGGAAAATCCGCTTCTCTGTTGACGTAACCATCCACCCACATCCTATTAAAATGTTTAAAACGTTTGTGAATGTGAGCTTTTTGGAAATACAAATAAACATGCTGTGTTTACTGCACAGCCACTATGGCCTTAACTTATCACCATACTGGATCTGCAAGCAACTCATTTCCCCTGAATGAGATCCCAGATTTTTATACTGTTGCATAAAATTTGTCAAACTCTCGTTAAACTTTATTATTCCTAAATGACACAAACAAAGGGAAGTTGAGCTCCTCCAGAACGGCCGTGAGCCGAATGGCAAATCCCCGTCTCTGGTCCTGGGAGGCGAGTTCATTAAAACTCCCTGCTGTCCTATAGGACGCCACTAGAAATAAACCCCCACCCAACCCACAGGGTGGGAGCAAGTGCATGATTTTTTAATGACATCTGAGTTTCTCCCCCACAGAATCATTATACGTCTCCTGAAAAGGAATTAGACTGGAAGCTGGCTGCGAGGGGACCTGGAATGGCGATCACATTATGACATGGGAGCTGTAACATGAATGGGAATCTGAGGAGCATTTGTACATATAATCCACCATCACTTTAAGGCACACACAATTTTAAGTTTTAGGCATGAGCCAGTTCATGCGCGTAGTGAGAAGTTGATCTGAGTCATCACCTGCCTACTTCCTGTCGGAGGCTGCTGTATCCAGCCTGAATGTTCATGTCAACTATTTTTACATACTGTTATGCTCCAGCTTTGGGCTCAAGAATTCAAACTTCACACAACACTGCATGTGGCATAAACAGTGCTGAGAGCAAAGGTCTGAGGTTTTTAGATTAAAGAAAAAGCTAATAAATAATGTGTAATGTGTAAAATATAGAATATTGCAAAAATACTACAGATCAATGACCTGACAGAGGCTTATGACACTTCATTATCATCTACTGGCCTACTGGTCAGCAGGTCCACTATGGAACCGTTACCAAGGCAACCATCTCTTAGCTGCTTATTAAAACATTACAGTAATCTATAATGATATCTAAGACACATACATGAGCCGGCGCATCACTATCAAACTATTTTAACCACTGGTAAGGATTTACTGGATTCTGCCAAAAAATCAGCACGTTTAAACAACAATCAGTATCCACAGTATATCAATAAAAAAAAACAACAACATGCAGTTCATTCTGACATTGCAGACGCTGGAGTATCGTAATAGCTTCAAACTCAGGAACAACTAATTACTGTACTTACTATGGTGGATTAATTTGCAGTTCTCTCCAGAACGCGGCTGAAGCTGGATGCTAGTGTTGCCCTGAGTCTGCAGGCTGCGTTATCAGGCTGACACAAACTCTTCACGAGGCGATAATTGTGTTTGAGGTGGAACAGGACTAAACAAGCGACGACAAAACTCAACGAGTGCAACTGAATAAAATAACAAAATGCTGCTTCTATTTTAAACCATCGCAACCAACCTACTGTAATAATATGTGTTAATTCACCTCTGACCTCACTTATTGGGGACGTCGTTGCATTTACATGTAGCAGCCTGCAGGCAGGTTGTTACTTCGACGTACCATCATAACCCACTGATTTGTTTCTGACTCTGTATTCCTCCGCACAGTTACATATGTTCACTGTAAATTGTATGTGCGCACATGCAATCAATATCCTCGAGTTACGCCTCTGTCTGGGGTCAAAGGTCAAAACTATGCATGCTGTTTGTTTTTGGAAGGCAAATAGCGACATTGTTTCTGCGCTCCTTATTCCATATTGCAGATCCTTGAACGTTCACGAGTCTGTAGATAAAGGAGGTAATTGAAAATGTTCCTCTGTAAAAGCGTTTGCTCTTCTTCATTTATTGGCTCTAAACACTGTTGAATCAGTCACGTCCGGTGTGTTTCAGTGTGACTGTAGGAGTGTTGTTCTGAACAGTGGAGGACTTTAAAGATAAAAAAACATCATCAAACCCAAGGATGCGTGACACGCTTTAAATCTGCTCGCCAGCCCGCCTGCCTCCACGTGTTAGTATCATACTGGAGGCATCAAGAAGTGAAGGCCTCACTTTCATTCCCGTTAAATATCTCGCAGCTATTTTCAGCCTGTCCTGCGTGAGCATGTGAGCAGCTGAAGACATGAAGCTGATGTGTCCTATTTCTCTTTAAAACCAAAAAAAGAGAAGTTTGGGGTTTATTAATATTTGCATCCACTTCTCTCTAGTCCCCAAAAGAGAGAGACAGTCTTTGTCTTGAGCTTGAGAACCTCCGTCCAGCATCAGAATGAATTCATGTAGAAGCAGAGGACTTCAGTTTGACTCTTTCGCAGGCTGAATAATTGTCCTGAAAGAAACTGAGATTAAATGTCCGGGGTGTCTTTGACGTATAAAGTGCCTTGCCAGCGCTCATTTGCTGAGCCGCGCTCCCTCTGTCCGTCTGCGTGCACTGCCTCTTGGACTTCCCGGTAATTCCTTTTTTAAAACGTCGAAGCAATATATGGCCGGCTGCATTATTCATAGCTCCAGCTGCAACAGGGGATATTACTTATTGATGTGCGTAGGTATTCCCCGATCACAAAGTGAGAAAGTTTCCAAAGTTATAGACGGATAGTTATAGATGTGCTAATAGAATTCATGTACTTCACCGTGGTTATATTGATTACGTAAAATGATTTGGATGGATTTCATTCCCCCGTGTGTGTTTGTGCAGCCGCAGCTTTAACAATAAAGCGGATAAATAGTGAGATTTTTATTTCCTAATCAGTCTGTTTGTTTCCAAGTCCGGGCTCCGTTACTGCACATTTACAGAACTTTCATGCAGTATATAGTCATCAAACTTTCACCTCTACAGTGAATTCTACTGCAGTAGATACCAAGCTGACAGAGAGTTTTTTATGGGCAGCTATAGAATAATCATAGAACAACAACTGTGTTTCTGTGAGAAGCATTTGCAAAAGAGAAAGAACAAAACAACAAAAGAGGCAGGGTTTCAGCACCCACAATGAACTGACCTCTACCACCATCAACTCCCACCAAAACCATGGCGTTACGATGGAAAACGCTCTGTGAGGGCACAGATGAAGCACATTATAGCGTTTATAGAACTCCCGTCAAACATTAGCACGGCGCCTGAGTGTGTGTTTGTTTCCATTTTACCAGCGTGCACTGCGTCCTGCACAGATCTCATCAATGACTGGCCCACTTCCACAGTGCACACGGAGGCTTGCGCTCACTATTGTATTGCACTAGTGTGGTGTCAAGATCGTCTGCTGCCCCGGAGGGTGACAGTTATTAGAAGCCCACGGTGGCAGCACAGACAGAGAGGCTCCTCCCTGAGAAGAACCCTCTGCCCTTTAATCACGCTCAGTCTCACACAGCGCAGCTACTGTACATGAAGAAGAAGGAGCAGGATCAATGGATCCTAACTATGGGCTAAAGCAGGACTTTATGGATTTTATGAGTTCTGTTGTATCGACACCATTTACCTGCTCCTTACCATCATGGACGCAACCTTTTATCATCTTTTATTTTGTCATGCATTTCCTGTCCTGTATTTTTATTTTTCTTATTTCTGATGTCTTGACTTTTTCTCTGGCCCTTGAATTTCCCAGAATGGTTATTTACTTCTGTGAGGAAGTCACAGTGTCCTTGAGCGAGGCCTTGAACTCACTTCTAAATGGCATCTGTATCATCGAGGATCAATTTATTAAATGTAATTAAATTAGGAAAACAGCTACCTGCTGTGCCTGGAGGTTAATTAGACCTGCACCCGCTTTGAATGTGACCACAGTCGTTATCTTTTTTTTTTTTTTCATCAGCGCCACGCGGTTCTCAGCCACTAGCTCTGCCTGCTAATATATGATTAGGCCTTGAAATGGCCGGCGACGGGTGATGGCTGCCCCGAAAAAATGCAGCTCGCGGCCTCCGAGATGCCTCAAAATGTCTGCTGCTGCGGCGCTTTGCTTGTATCCATTAGTTTTGCCAGTTCCCAGTGCGCTAAACATTAGGCCTTCTGCCAAACGGCACAATGTGGGAGAACTAACTGGTTCTTAGCGCAACCTGGCTGCCGTCTGCTCTTATCCATATGCTCCATTTGTCTTCCACTCTGAAGGGAAACAAATGAGCACACACACATGTTATTCTCTGCCTCTTTCCAGACGCAGCTGTGACCTCTCAACTATTTTTTTAACCACTTCACTTTGCTCTTTTTTCTCCTTTTTCCTATTCCTCCTAACTCCCATTTGTCTCCCTCATTCCAAGGCACTAATATTTAGACGCCATCAGCTCTTCGGATGCTTTTGAATTTCACAGGTTGGAAAATCTTCCCAAAAGTGTCCCCCTGCTTCACAATCAGCTGCTAAGAAGCCGCTCGGCTTTATCCGCTGCACAGATTTGTCAGTCGATCACGCGAGCGAAGGATATCCTGGAACAAAGCGAACACAATGCGGCAAAACTCACGACTTCAGCAATAAGTTGGCGCCACACATAAAAATGAGATGGGATGAAGCTGACATTGTGCTTGTTTCCATGGCAGCTGAAGCAAAAGGGAAATTAAAATTCTACAGTACAGTCAAGTTCCTGACCTAAACTTGCAATGAGTCCCCGACTAACGCTGCAGCTAACAGTCATTGTCATATATTATGTGGGTTGCCAACACTCCCAGTATTATTCAGGACGGGGTGAATAAACCCATGTCAGTAGACTGGAAGTATTTTTGCTGTTTACCAAACCATGAGTCATTCTGCATGAAGATACAGCAGGGAGCAACAATCTGTCAGGCTGCTTGTTCAACGCAGCTCAAATGACAGCGGATGCCAACAAGCATGGCAGCGATGCGAAATACCCGACTGGGGTTTGTCACAGTACGGTTGCCAATGGTTACCGACTAAATGCTGCGACTCGTTCTGCTGAGAAAAGAAACCCACTTTTCTGCTGAGCTAAAGCGTCTGTTTGTCACTGGCCGCCATCAACAGATCAGCTGCAGCGTGAACTTGTAGGTTTTACAAAACGTGTCTGAGTTCAAAAAACGAGATTCCTGGATTAAAGACAAAAATAGAGTTGGATGAGCCACAGCCAAACTGGCAACGGATCCTCTAAAGGCACCACTTTAACGGTAATGATGTGTACAACTTGTACTCGTCCTCCACGTCCAACTAAGAAGCAGCAGCACACAGAACGCACTGTTCCTGGAAGTGGATCAGCCTTGGCTTCCTGCGATGGCGCTGCTGAAAGCTCCATTCCACCACGAGTCCACATTTAATGAGCTTCAAATCTTGGTGCAAGTCGATCAGATGTTTTCAAATGTCTGATTTGTTGCCTAGTGGTTCAGCAACCTTCAATCAAGCTGCTTCACACGACGAGTGTGGGCACTAGTGGGACTTTATAGCATTAATTACTGCCTGTGCAGTTGTGGTCACAGTAATTGTCTAAAGATGCATCTGACGCTCGCCCTGTTGCACGTTATGTTATTGGACAGGAGGCATCTTCAGGCTCAAGCTGCACATGTACAGTGCGTCCACACTGGAGCAGTCAATCCCGCAGCCCCTCCGATCTTCAAGCAATGATTTGTTGGAGTAATTATAATTCATAATGTACTGACCCACGGTGAGTTCACTGCTCAAGCAGAATTAAACCAGCAGCCCCTGTTCTCAGGGGACGACCTGCTCGACCAATACAATTACAGGCATGGAGGGGTTATCAGCCACGCGAAATGAAACATGCATTCATTATAGTATATTTAATCAGACTCACGCCAAAAAGACAAATAGTGAACAGCAAACTGTAGTGAGACAGAAGTAAATACTTTCCCAACGTTTTAGTTTTTCGTCTGGGTCTAAACCTTTTGAATTTAGCTGCGCCCATGCTGAGATCCTTCAGACATGAGGTGTGAGGAGCTTAGTAAAAGATCAGAGCGAGTTCCTATCAATCCTCTGATCTGCTCTGCAGAGCTCGCTCTCAACACGCTGCTGTTGTTGAGTTGTGCAGTGGAAATCCTGACACTGATCGCCGCACATGGACCGAGCACAGTGCAGTGTTTTATTGCAGCCTAGTGTGAGGGATGGCGTTCACTGACGCCACACTGCATCAGTGAGTTAATGCATGAACCCAGTAATGTGTTTATTTCAAAAATTACTGAGCGGATGTATCTTTCCTGTCAAACGCAGACAAACTGTAAGTCCACTAGCAATGGTGTGACACACATAAATAAGATAAATGGAAATTAGGCTAAAGCTAAATCAGGAGGACTCATTACTTCCCCTCACCTCTGCCTCCTGGCTTCCATCCATCTACATAATTCCTCACTTCCCTCTGTTTAAAATGCATAAGAACTCCTCTCTGGCCTGGTCCTCACACCTATCTGCCCACTGCATGGTGCCCATCATTAATCAGCACTTTCGTTATTAACCCAAATTTTCTGCAGGTGCACCGGGCGCCTCATCGTTCTCTGCTGCCACAGTTTTACCCGCTCCCTGTTTTTACACATGGAGCGATTGGTGAGGAGCTCCTCTGACCCCAGGCTTTTTCCACCTCCGCGCTCTGGAGGATTTCTCAACACAAACCTACGTTGGGACCTATGGGCCTCTTTTGCTTTCTCGCTGTAGAGTCCACGGTGAGAAACCGCACAGGGGTTTGACTGTGTGGTCAAACACAGAGCTCGCAGGTTCCAGATAAAACGCCCGCTTTGGAAACAAGCTCTGAAAAGATCCCGATGAAGCGTTGACATTATCATTAACATACGTGGTCAAGCTGTGGCCACACACACACTCACACAAGCAGAGAATGTGGACGTGACCACATAAACAACAGAGGTGACCCAGCAGCTCACTCGTCTCCTGCTGGACGTGTCATCACTGCAGGCCTGAGGTAACTGCCTGTCAGTAGAGTCGATGCCAGGCTCCTCCTGCAGTGGACGGAGCAGCCATTAGGTGGTGGTGTGAGGATGCGATATCTGCAGCGTGGTTGTGAGTGGGGGGCTGATGGTGAAGAAACAAGAGGAAATGCTTCAATCCCATCACTGCTCTCTGTGAAGAAACGCTCCTTTTTGATGTTTCCTTGTCTCTGTCGAACTCCAACTTGCTGTGGGTTTTTTCCGCCTCTTCCCTCTCAGCCGCACAGACGCAGCAGGAGGCTCAGGGTGTAAATATGCGAGTGTAATTTCCCTGATTGTTCTCATAGGGAATTGTTAAGACGAGCCAGTGCATTTTGCATCAGGTCCTACTGGGAATTGAACCATCAGCGCTGGGAAGCGTATGGTTTCCACATCTAACCTCCCCGTGCACCTCATGCAACTGCTTTCACTCTTTGGTCAGTTACTGATTGGTTTCATGACAGTTAACTTTTATAACTTATCGAAATTCTAGTTTACATTCATCTTTTGGCTCCTTTAAATCCTCTACAGGTCATAGTTACATATTGTAACCGCCTCAGTACAGACTGACACCTGTCCATCATCACAGTTGCTTTGCTCTGCTCTCAGTTAGCGCCTTCTAAACTCCTTGTTGCTACAGGACCTAAAGTTAGTGGATTGAAACTCTAATGGAACGTCCACGTTTATAGAACTGACAGTACAGTATAATTTGATTTCAGTCACCTGCTAATGTGACAGCTGCTGCCCAAGTGCTGCCATCTCCACAGAGGCCAGTGGCTGTGGAGGCGCTGTCAACGTAAAACCACTAATACGCATGTCTCTTCCCTCATCTGTTCCCCAGCGTTTCACAGTACAATGCATACAATGCATCACAGCGCCTTTCTCCCAGAGCACAACATGTTAACTAGTATTTCCTGATTCATAGCGCAACGTTGGATTTTTTGCCAGTTTTGATTTTTGACTATTCCTACTTTTAGTTTAAGACTGAACTATCAACCACAGAGCAACAACTATATTTAAACATAAATACAGGTCAAACCTGAATATGTGACAGAATAGTAACTACATCTCACTACTTTTACACACATTATGATGCTCTTTACTTGTATCAATACATAAATGAAAGCTACACTGGCAACAAGAGCAATGATAAAGTAAAAGTATTAAACATGTTTTAACCCCCCTAAACTAAAGCAGTGTGTGTTTTTTATGAACAGCAGGTGGTAAAGAAGAGGTACAGTACAGCTGTGTAGTACAGTAGGGTGGACTACTTCACTTTGGGTGTAGTGTACATGGGAATACTGTAGGTTAAACACTGATTTTGAGGTATTGTTGCATAGTTGTTTTGTTTTGTATTGTCAGGTGATCCACTATCAAATGTACAGGCTCTATTTATGAACAAACAAAAAAGAAACAAACAAATGTTACTTATAACTGTCCACATCCTGCACAAGGCTAAATAAAATGTAACATGTAACATGTTACTGTGGGTTAAACTTAATGTATAGGCTCTTTGTGTTTGTGACCTACATTTGAGCTATAACTGTCTTTGTGTGAGTTGTGTTGGTCAACTAACACACACACACACACACACACACACACACACACACACACACACACACACACAGTCCCTCCCGCTGTGCAGGCAGCCCTTCTGAGTGTTTCCATCACAGAGCCACAGGCCTGTTTCTGCCCCGCTGCTCTCTCCACGCTCATCTCTCTGTGCCTCTGATGTTGTGTGGACCACAGAAGAAGACCCCCCAACCTACTCCTCCATCCTGCGTCTCATCAACAGCCAATCTTTCTCAAGTCGGCCTAAAAAGCAGAAGTGCAAATGAGGTGCAGCCCCGTCTCTGGCTATTAGAGCTGTTGGACAGACCCTGTTTGTCATCTCAGACAGCTGAGAACTCAAAGAGTGCGATAACGCCCTGCAGTGAGGTTTCCATGCACGAGGCTCCTCGGTGTCGGACTGGCTGGTGATGTAATGTTCAGATAAACTACTGTGGTGAAAGGAGGAGGGACAGTTTTTGCAGAGGAGATTGATGGCGGTAGCAAACCATGACTGTTGATCATGGGACGATGTGGCTTCAATTGCAACGTCATTTCTAACACGCTTTGCTCTGGAAGATGTTTTTGCATGTACATGCGAATTGAACTGAAGCCGTTTGAGCGATTCCCTCTACATTTACATATATATACTGACACAACTACTATTAATATGTCAGCTGAATCAGTTTGACTGTGTTGTTGGCTTTTCAGGTCTCTGATTTCTGACCGCAGACTTGAAGCATGATATTTTTTAATGAAACTTGCAGAGGTGACTAGCAGATGTGGACCTTCTGGGATTCTCTGATTCCCACGTTTGTTTGTTTTCTGTGATAGTGTGAGGCGATAAAAGTTGCCATGGAAACAGCACTGTTGATATGCAGCAACAGGTATCCTCCTAAACTCAGCGGGAGACCTGAAATCCATTAGGAGCTGAGGGGCAGATCTGCAGAGAAGCACAAAAGCAGAGACAATCTCTGCCCAGTAAAATAAATGAGTCATGGAAGCTGGTTGACGCCACAGTTAAGAGCAAGGTATGCTCTTAACACAAACAAAGTCCATCACTGGATGAATGGAGTGTTACCTTATTGTTCTCCACCCAAAATGAGCAGGACTACAACATTTATAGATGTGTTGACCCTGATAAAGTCTTGCATCTTTTCAGTCATTCATTAGACTTATGAGGTCAAGACAACCTGTCTTATGTGACAAAAGCAGACTCTCGGACAGGAGACCTCACGCACTGACGGCTCTCAGCTAGTTTGAGGCTGGACCAGCTTTGATGTAACTCTGGTGATGATGAGATTAAAGGATTTAACAGATTATGGCTCACTGCTACATACAGTATTCCCATCTCCATTATTCTATTAAAGACCAACGAGGGCAGCCAATTTAGCTGTTGCTCTGTGGCGGGTGAATGCAGAGAAAAGGCTGCTGGCGTCTTTAACGATAATCAGATATTAGCATTAGCAAAATTCACAGGGGTGCAGTTAGGAACACAGGAGAAGAGCTTTTTTAAAAAAATATCTCTGTTTCCACCAGTGTGTGTGTGTGTGTGTGTGTGTGTGTGTGTGTGTGTGTGTGTGTGTGTGTGTGTGTGTGTGTGTGTGTGTGTGTAATTACAGCATTACGACTTTGATCGGGCGATCAGTCCCTTCATTTCTATCTGTTCTCTATCTATAACTTGCTGGTTCTATAATGAGAGAACAGAGTTTGAAATACACATGAAGTGATGTTCCTCATTACTCTGCTCAGGGTTACACTAATTAGCCGCACAATGAAATGATGAATATTTACTGTCACAAGCAAGGTTATTTTTTGCAGATGATAATAATTAAATTGTATTAAAACAAAAACAAAGTCAAGACAAAGCTAACTCAAAGCGTCGGGTCAGACAAGGCTAAGTCATGGGAAGCGACTTGCTGCATCCCAGGCTTTAAATTGTGTTGTTTTCTAGGAGTAGTCACTGGCACTGTTGTGTTAAAGTCCAATGTTGCTCCAAACCCCGGTTTCTCTGTCTCTGTCACTGCTCTTATAGAGACTCTTAGGGTGTGGGAGGGAGGAAGCAGCCATCGAATCCCAAGAAATGACTTGGTCCAGCGCGTCCAGCGCAGAGAGGAGGCGTCTGTGTCTAGTCTATGTGAAGCAACAGTCAGTGTTTAATAACGCCCATCACTAATGCTGAAATGCAATTCAGTGCAAAATGAAAATGAAGTCCGTTATAAATCAAGAAAACGAATCCAGAACATGTGTGCAGCTTAGTCTTATTCATGTCTGGGAAACGGATGCACCTCCATTCTAAATGACAACCACTGTCTTCTGACTGGAAATGTCCGGGGCTAAAACAGATACCGATCATTCGTCCAACGATCACAGTAAACAAAGCGACTGTTAACTTTCTTCTTTATGTTTTTAATTCATTAAGAGGGAACGCTGTTTGTTACTAAAATTCCAAACGTGTACAGGGAAAACAGTTTGTTAAAGTCCCCTCTCATGCTTTGTTTTGGCTGAATATTTGACCTGGTCGTCTCAGTAAAGTGTCTGTAAACGTCTGTGTCATTGTGTTCTTGGCCCATTGTTGACTTTGGGCTTCAAACCCTCTAAACGTGTGAGCGGGTGTGTGGCTGACTATGCAATGATGCCCATGCTGCTTTACAGACGTGTCCATGACACATGGGAGGTCAGCGTCTTTCTGGTCGTCCTGGTAACTTACTGTAGGTCAAAGGTCGTCTAAGGGTGTGTGTGTGTGTCCGGTCGTCGCGTACTGGACTACACCACATCTTTTTGGTCCTGATACAGAGTTTTCCTTGGGTGTGACAGATGTTCTATGTCCGTTGAACTCTTGGTTTTTTTAGTCTACCTCAACAAGTGTAGGAGTTCAGAGTGAAGCATTCTGGAACTAACTTACAAAATGTGAGAAGAGGAAGTTGTTTTCCTTGACACAGTGCATAAATGTTATGGCATATGTGTAAAACTGTGACTCAAATACTGATACTCGCTTCTATCTATCCATCCAGTCCTCAATCTGAGAGAACTTCTGAGAATCAGGATAACTTGGCCATGTTTCCTTCTCAACGATAACTGCTAGTGTCCCGCGGCTAAAAGTGGAGTCATATGACGATCTGTCCCACTTATGTCACAAAACCTTCACCTGTCATTTCACACTTCACTTCCCCTTCATCTGTAAGCTGTGCTGTCTTTTCCATTTGATTCAGAGCGACACAGAGAGGCCGAAAGGAAGGGACGACAGCAGAGAGGCGGAAAGAACGTGGGAGATGGGAAAACACTGTCATTTTGTATTTGTTAAGGAAAAAACACCTCGACTTTGAGCGAGAGAAGACGCGCTGTAAAGCGGGAGGAGAAAGATCCTAATTTAAGGAACCAGCAACGTGCCTCGGATGGAGACATTCTGACCTGCTGCTGACCAGCCACCAGCGCAGCAGCGGCACCAGCTGAGAGGATAAGTGACCGCGCAGCTGCGAAGCGGTGCAGACATTTCTGCACACGCTCAGATGACTTCTTCTGGATAAATGAAGGCAACAGAAGACAGACGAGTGAGAGGGATCGAAACGGAGAGGAAGCGTCCACACGTACACGTCCTTGAACCGTCGCTGTCAAGTCAGTCAGGGGATTTAAACAGATACTATGGACAGTTCAAACATAGGGTACGATGTACGTCTTTGACAGTTTAAAAACTACTACACTTCAAAAGCTAAAACTAAAAGAATGGACTTTTAAAGCTGCAGAGAAAAGAAACCTGGAGAGGAGAAAAGAGGAATCGCAACGTAAACGGAAATTTAAGTAGAAAGAGATACTGTGTTAATGCAGGTATTAAGTCTGAGTTTATACATACAAACACACACACACACACACACACACACACACACACACACACACATACACACACAGACACACACGCACACACACACACATACACATGTTTTCTTCCAGAATGCTGCAATAACAGCTCGACTACGTAAGCAAGGCAGACCTACGTTACCGCACACTCAGAGATGTAGGGATTAAAGAGCAGGAGGACAGAATCACAGCCATCTCAGGTCTCTGATCTCTGTCTGTGACTCAAATGATCAGCAGCCCATCTTTTATCAGCTAACAGATCATAATGACTGTTTGAAGTCTCAATCCTTTACACATCCAGCAGCCACCTCAGTCCTTGTTTAGTCCACGGCTTTACTTACTGTAGTTCTCTTAGCAAAAACAAACAGCTGATTATTAACAGCTCCACACCAGGCAGCTGAAGAATCACAAATCAAGAACGAACAGTGACGTTCTTTTTGTTTTTCATCGTCCTGCTGACATGCTGTTGTCTCCAACAGAAGGTAAATATCAATGCTAATTAGGGATTTAGAGTTCATGCATCTAGCAAACCAAGCTATTTTCTATTCAGTTTTTACTATTTATATATCCTTTACTTATATAAAGTATAACAATATATATAGACTTTTATGTAAATAGACATTGCTAATTAGAAACAGTCAAGATATAATATTGTGCCATTATGTCATATACATGTGCTATATACAGTGTGGGGCATATAGTCGAGGCAGGGGTCCACCTCTGGACCTGCCTTATTAAGTTGCACTAAGCCTGACATATAAGTATAATTGAAACACACCTTGAGCTTCAGTGCGATGTCTTACACTTACTGTACAACACAATACAATTTACATGTACCTAATATGATTGGAAAAACCTGAATCGTAGCCATAAAACATCAACAACATCAAAAGAAAGATAAAAAGGTACCTTTGTGATTCTGCATTTAAAAATATAGTATTTACTCTATTTAATGTAACGCTTTTAACCACAGCACTAGTGTTTGACTCGATGTGTTCAGTGATTCTAGCTTCTCTGGTGACTTGGACAGTCAGCATTCAGGAACATTAAACTGAAACGTCCCCCTCCACACTTTGGGTACATTTACAACTCGCCGCAGACCTCTCTCACCTGTAAATCTTGTATCTGGTAGAAAATCCCTGCTGGAACCTCTCTCTGAACTCCGTGTACTCCGGACACCTGTGGAAAGGTCCCTTCTCCGACAGAAGCCAGTCCAGCTGCCCTCTGCTCTGCCTGGCGTTGAAGCCCAGCGCGGACGAGCTGGAGGGGAGGGAGGACGCGGGCGCGGAGGCCGACAGGGAGGTGTGGAGCGCCTTCCCGTGCCCCCCGGCCCCGACTTGCTCAGCTCGGATGGGCCGCGGCTGCCATAGCAACACCAAGGGCAACCACAGGAGCATGAAGGTGGAGGCTGACCATCTAGCACGCCAGGAGAAGCCATGGGAGCACCTCTCTCTTCTCATTGGCCGAGGAGTTGCCATGGTCCCGGTGGTGATGTACTAGGGCACCTGGGACCGGCATTTCTTCTGACAGTCACCTCCCGCTGGCCTGAAAGCACACAAAACAGGAGGTTTAGAAGGAGGTTTGACAAAACAAGAAAACATTTTTAGTGCAGTACACAAGACGAATCCAATCAAAATCACAGCTCGGTGTTGATAGATATTTGTATTGTGGCTGCAGACTAAAATAAAGAAAGAAGCATTCTGTTGAGAGTTAACGACAGTGGTGGCAGTGTGACAGCTGGAAGACATCTACAAGTCGGAGACAGACGAAACATTGCGTTATTACAATAATATCAGCCAGTTCCTCCAAAAAACTGACAAAATCATATTGATGAGGACAACACTTGTTTATAATCAAAGTTCAATCAGTCTCTAATAGTTTAAAATGAAGTCAAAGAAGACTATTGGTCGATGACTTTCACTGAACTTGGACAAATTAAGCTAAGTATCATTTCTGGTTTTGATGCTGATGCTGAGACTGGCTGAACCTTTGTAATAATTACCCGATGCACATCAGTATGATCGCTCACATAACGGTGGATCAGGTTTTATATGCTGTGCATCCGTGCTCCACCTTGCTGCTTTGCTGGCTGCACAAGGACTGATGGACCCTTTAAGTCCCCTCAGCTCACGCTAGCTTTTTCAGGAGTCACAGACCCCCTGGCTTCCTCCACAGAGAGTCACACTTGAAAGCAGCATAGATTACCTGTGTATCTGGGATGTACAGTAATTAAACTGTTGGCCGGCCAGGCAGGTTTAAATCCCTCTCTAATGCCTCCTGGAGCCCCGTTTAAAAAACAGACTAAATGCTGTCTTTGAGAATTACTTCTGAGGCTGCGAATACAGTAAGTCCTCATTCCTAAAAGGAAAAAATCAACCCGACTGAGGGCTCCAGATCCTCAGAAGCCCCATCGTCACTGTGACAATAGTTTTGGTTGCAAATCTATTAAACGACACCCAGAACAGTGATGAGTGAAGACCCTTAACACAAGTCAGACTGCAGCACGGCCTCTAAGTGACTGTGTCTCATTAATATGTACCAGGAGAGCCGTGAGTGATTGTTCACGTGTGCCCTTGAACGAAAACAGGGTTGTTGTTGTTTGTGTGATCGCTAGATTTATGCAAATGAACGTGAAGAGGCGTCCAGCCAAGGTTAAAGTTCATCAGGACCATGACATTCACCTCAGGACACTGAGCCGACGTCCCTCTCACGCTGTCGCGTGACAAACTGAATGTTTTGGGCGCTTTGTTGATGTCACGCTGATGCCAACACTCACTTCTACGAGTGTCTGGCTTTCTTTAAGCTAAGACTCAAGTTTGCGTCGCTGGCCTGACTTGCACCCCCATCACGCAGCAGAGCCTTTTCTGCAGCTCTGCGTGTGAGGACGCTGTACTGCTGCGTTGCTGACGTCTGCCACCGACTTTGTCGCCTTGAACATCACTTTGACGCTGAGGCACAGACGCAGCGGGACGTCCCCCTCCCTCCGCCCCCCCTCAGGCGTTTGGACAAGGGAGCCATCACCCGCCTCGAAACAGATCGTGAGCATTAGCAGCTCAGGCACAGAGCTACACGTATCACAGCCACGCTGCCATTCCTCAGTATCTGACACCCAACGCCCCCTTTAAACACGCCTTTTACTTTGAAGGATCTTCAGATTTAGGATCTCTAGGACTGCTGGGTAAAGACTTCCGGGATGAACCAGAGTTTAAAGAAAACATATTGCTGGTACTGAAGATGCTTTAAGTGGACTGGGATCTTAACTATTCCCTATTTATTGTACACACAAATTACTGAATTAATTGATGAATAAATGCAGGTTCGGGCATGAACACACAATACTCAGGGTGCTACATTTTTAATTTTCGCTCAGTGCACACAGAGATTACAGCAGTTTGAAAAGGCAATTAGCAAAGTCATCTGTCAGATGAATGTATTCGTGCAACTAAAAGCAAGATGAAAACCCGACTACGGGGATAGTGCACTGAGGCCGTTTGACACTTTATGGCCCTGAGGTAAAGTTGGTGCAAATTAGAAGTGTTCCAATTTGTCGGGATCCAATTTACTTTTTGGTTGTATCTCCTCCATCTCCTGCCACAGAGTATATGCTCATGTTTTCTCCTAGGACATCAATCTAAGTGAGCCTCCCAGGCTAATTTTAAATAGATGTATATATAGGTTTTACTTTACAGCTCTGTAATAACACGTTAATAGTATAATAAATCTGGGAAATAAGGTAATAGTGGTGTAATGTCAAAGTACTAAGTAAGCAGTTAATAGCAAGAGTAAGAAGGTACAGTATACAGTACTTAATATACATATATGATATGATAATATGTACAGTAAGTATTAGCCATATACAATATTAACAGAAAGAACAACAACAGAAAGAAGAAGAATGCTGTGCTAAAAGTAACAGCGTGTTAAGAGAAAAGCATTGAAAGTAGAGATGTACAAAGCGGATCCCACAGATCCTCATTAGAACCCATCCAGGGTTTTTACTCGCCGACAGAGGTTCTACTCTGCAGAAACTGAAGCTGGTCTGTGGGGCTCTGGTGCTTTCCCTCCTTGTGTGTACAGCAGGAGTGAGAGTGACGAGCTCCTCCCAAACGGCCTGTAATAAACAATTTCTCTTAAGCCAAAGGTCACTGAGACGATACAAGCAATTTATCAAAGAGCTGTTGTATGAACAGAACAAAGTGCAAAGATGCGGCGAATAGCAATAAATATGAAGCTACGCAAGTTACAATTCAAGCAGAAATGGGATGTCTCTGTCTACCTTCCTTCCTTCCTTCCTTCCTTCCTTCCTTCCTTCCTTCCTTCCTTCCTTCCTTCCTTCCTGTATGTCTGTCTGTCTGTCTGTCTGTCTGTCTGTCTGTCTGTCTGTCTGTCTGTCTGTCTGACTATCTCTGTCTGCCTTCCTTCCTTCCTTCCTTCCTTCCTTCCTTTCTTCCTTCCTTCCTTCCTTCCTTCCTTCCTTCCTTCCTTCCTTCCTTCCTTCCTTCCTTCTGTCCTGTCTGTCTGTCTGTCTGTCTGTCTGTCTGTCTGTCTGTCTGTCTGTCTGTCTGCCTGCCTGCCTTCCTTCCTTCCTTCCTTCCTTCCTTCCTTCCTTCCTTCCTTCCTTCCTTCCTGTATGTCTGTCTGTCTGTCTGACTATCTCTGTCTGCCTTCCTTCCTTCCTTCCTTCCTTCTGTCCTGTCTGTCTGTCTGTCTGTCTGTCTGTCTGTCTGTCTGCCTGCCTGCCTGCCTGCCTGCCTGCCTTCCTTCCTTCCTTCCTTCCCTCCTTCCTTCCTTCCTTCCTTCCTTCCTTCCTGTCTGTCTGTCTGTCTGTCTGTCTGTCTGTCTGCCTTCCTTCCTTCCTTCCTTCCTTCCTTCCTTCCTTCCTTCCTTCCTTCCTTCCTTCTGTCTGTCTGTCTGTCTGTCTGTCTGTCTGTCTGTCTGTCTGTCTGTCTGTCTGTCTGTCTGCGCAGGGTGTCCTTCGCCTCTCGCTCCTTTTAGCAGCACCCCGTGGCCCTTACGAGTTTAATGACTTCAGATTTGGACTTTGGGGACCAATATTTACTTCTATATCATGTCAACACGAGTGGCAGCAGGCTGCAGACTCAAATTGTAGCAAAGCAGAGCAGCACAAGTCTTCTTTCAAAAACCTGGTAAGAGGCCCAATGAATGAAGTCAAGGCAAGTTTCCATTCAGTGCGATTATCAGGACTGTAGTGATTATGTGCTTGGCTGATCAGGAAGCTGTAAACATAACGCAGGTCTGTTGTTTGTCTCCTCATTATACGGGTTCTGTCGCGTTGAGCGGAGGCTGCGCTGAACTGCACGTCTGTACGTGTACATGTAGATGTTTGGGTTCTTTCTCAACTCAACATTGTGAATGCAGCTGATCAGGTAACTGCAATCCAACCATTTTCACACAGCTTGATGTATACAGCACCGTAACACTAGACAGCAGATCGATGGAGGGGTTCTGAGATTTGCAGAATATCCGCTACTTCTTCAACCACCTCTTGCAGAAATAAGCATTCTCTGCAACTGTCAAAGCTCCTCTCCTCTGAGACTCCAATTATAAAATGCATAAAACATGCGGCGAGACAAGAGAGGGAAATTATGACTGAATTTTTATCCCTGACATTTAATGTTGGCGTTGCATTATTCACACACCCTTTGCCTGTTTACCCTTCTCTCCATCCCCATCTTTCGGGAGCTGGAGGTAAGGTGAAAGGCCCAGACATCCTCCAATCCACAAGGGGAAGGGGAAGGAGGCAGAGGAGGGCAGGGGAGCGAGGTCCTCCAGGTGGAATGGAAAAATCGACCATGTGTTGTGTTTAAATAACATCTCACAGTTGACTCTGGTGCCAAGAGAAAGCCAGAGATTATGTTTATTTCGTTTTTTCTTTTTCCTTTGCGTCGCCTTCACTGGGATGAGCTGTTCTACTGTGTTTGCACAGAAAGGGAGACATGGGGGAGGGACAGATAGAGGAAACGTAAGATGGGGGATGGCGGTTTTCTCCCACCCAGCCAGTGACCGAGTCAGAGGCTGAGGTGGACGCGCTCCAACCTCCTGACCCATCTGAATAATTTGTGCTCCAGATTGGGAGGAACAGAATTACACAGGGAAGCCGGTGCTTCGTCTTGTCTCTTCTCTGAGTCGGGCGAAATTACAACTTTCATTTTTCTTTGCGGCAGAGAAAATGAACCTGCAGCAGAATTCATCAGCTCCCCACGTATGAAGTGCAATTACCGCAGCTGGGATTCATTATTGGATCCGACACACACGTGTGTTCCGTGTCTGTTTGCAGTTGCAGATTCATGTATCTGTGCACACTTGCAGTGTGTGTCCACGTGCATGTGCCACGAGCACCTGGCCAGGCCTTCGGCAAACATTAAGCAGGTGGAGGTCCATCAGCATTACGGACCAGCTGCACTCCTCAACCCCAGCAGCTCACTACTCACCTCGGCAGCGCTCAGCAGCGAGGGCTGCCCAAGTGCACACCTGCGCCTGCCCTGCGTTAGAATTCTGGCTCAGCGACGC